>NC_052632.1:31398476-31698541 GCF_016161935.1 Mauremys reevesii | reverse complement strand
GCCACATTTCTTCTGTTATTCCCTCAGTTCTAGTTAATTTTATTATACATCTATTATGTGAAAGTTTGTGCCATGTAAACTAGAAGACATTTCAAGAAAGGAATAGTTAAATATATACAGTGAAATAGGTGCAATTTGCCGTTTTGTCATTTTCATTTCCAAGCAGAAGAATTCACCTATCACTTGAGTCAACTTTGCCAACTTTGCCTCAGGGAAATACTTTCATTGGTGGTGGTGGTGGTGGTGGTGATGATCTTTTTTTTTTTTTTTTACTTTCATAGCAGAAAGTGCATCAGTGATAGAGGTGCAGGTTAAAGATGGAATTCAATTTGCTATGCAGTGACATTGGTTACCAGAGCTCAGTGTCACAGCCAGAGAAATGTGGTAGGAAAGGTCACGTAGGCCTTGAAAGAAAAATCAAAAGAAAATACTGAATAAAATTCACTAAACAGAGTTGTTTTAAAAAATATTTGGCAGGAGACATTCTTAGAGTCGTTAAGGTTAACTCTCTATTCTAAATCCAATTGTTACCAGCTTAGATGATGCTATATCCTCATCTTACTTTAGTTCTCTTCTACTCTGAAGTTTGACTTTTTGAGCTTTGTTTGTACTTCATGGATTTTGGAAACTCTGTGTTTACTGGCCCATATTTCTTTGTGCAAAACTCCTGTGACATCTATGTAAAATTGTCTTGGAAAATGTACCAGCCCAGACACACAATATTCTGTCCTACCTCTTGATGATGATTGATAAAATGAATGTCTCAATCACCTAATAAATGTTTGTTACTAGTACTTTTGCAAGGCTGGAGTACAGTACATAGACAATACAATACATAGACGCCAAACTCCTGAGTTGCAGGTTTTAATAGCATGTTAAAATACTTCTAAATTCCAACACAAAAATGCTGCCCTGTATGTACGGTACATACTGAACCCTGAAAATTGTACTGAGCAACAAATTCCAAATGATATGGGACAAAGGAAACCAATGAGACAGATTCTCCGGCTATGATTCTAAGGGTATGTCTACTCTACAAAATTCAGTCGATTTTAAAGAAGTCGATTTTTAGAAATCAATTTTATACAGTTGATTGTGTATGTCCCCACTAAGCACATTAAGTTGGTGAAGTGCGTCCTCACTACCGTGGCTAGCATCGACCCACGGAAGCTATCCCACAGTTCCTGCAGCCTACGCTGCCCATTGGAATTCTGGGTTAAGCTCCCAATGCCTGATGGGGCAAAAACATTGTTGGGGGTGGTTTGGGATGCATGTCGTCAGTCTCTCCTCCCTCCCTCCCTTCCTCCCTCCGTGAAAGCAACTGCAGACAATCATTTCACATCTTTTTTCCTGGTTTACCCATGCAGATGCCATAGCATGGCAAGCATGGAGCCCACTCAGCTCACTGCTGCTGTTGCGAGCATTGTAAACACCTCGTGCCTTATACTGCAGTATGTGCAGAACCTGGCAAAGAGACAGGAGCACGAGGACGATTGTGTGGACGACAGGGACACAGATGTTCCTGAAAGCACGGGATATGGCAATTGGGAAATCATGGCAGCCATGGGGCTGGTGGATACAGTGGAACGCCGATTCTGGGCCCGGTAAACAAGCACAGACAGGTGGGACCGCATAGTGTTGCAGGTATGGGATGATTCCCAGTGACTGCGAAACTGTTGCATGCGTAAGGCCACTTCCCTGGAACTCTGTGAGTTGCTTTCCCCCACCCTGAAGCACAGGAATACCAAGATGAGAGCTGCCCTGACAGTTGAGAAGCAAGTGGTGATAGCCCTGTGGAAGCTTGCAATGCCTGATTGCTACCTGTCAGTCGGGAATCAATTTGGAGTGGGCAGATCTACTGTGGGGACTGCTGTGATTCAAGTAGCCAATGCAATCACTGATGTTCCGCTATCAAGGGTAGTGACTCTTGGACATGTGCAGTCATAGTGGATGGCTTTGCTGCAATGGGATTCCCTAGCTGTGGTGGGGTGATAGACGGAATGCAAATTCCTATCTTGGCACCAGATCACCTTGCCAACCAGTACATAAACCACAAGGGGTACTTCTCAATGGTGCTGCAAGCACTGGTGGATCACAAGGGACGTTTCACTGACATCAACGTGGGATGGCTGGGAAAGGTGCATGACACTCACATCTTTAGGAACTCTGGGCTGTTTGAGCAGCTGCAAGAAGGAAATTACTTCCCAGACCAGAAAATTACTGTTGGGGATGTTGAAATGCCAATAGTTATCCTTGGAGACCCAGTCTACCCCTTGCTTTCATGGCTCATGAAGCCATACACAGGCAGCCTGGACAGTAGTAAGGAGCAGTTCAATTATAGGCTGAGCAAGTGCAGAATGGTGGTAGAATGTGCCTTTGAACATTTAAAAGCTCTCTGGCACCGTTTGCTGACTAGGTTAGACCTCAGCACAACCAATATTCCCATTGTTATTACTGCTTGCTGTGTACTCCATAATATCTGTGAGAATAAGGGGGAGACATTTATGGCGGGGTGGGAGGTTGAGGCAAATCGTCTGGCTGCCAATTTTGAACAGCTAGACACCAGGGTGATTAGAAGAGCATAGGTAGGCACGCTGCACATCAGAGAGGCTTTGAAAACCAGTTTCATGACTGGCCAGGCTACTGTGTGACAGTTGTGTATGTTTCTCCTTGATGCAAACCCGCCCCCTCTGTTGATTTTAATTCCTTGTAAGCCAACCACCCTCCCCCCTTTGATCACAGCTGGCAAAGGAAATAAAGCCACTATTGTTTTGAAACCATGCATTCTTTCTTTATTTTTCATTTTTTAAAAGGGAGATAACTGATAAGGAATCCTGGGTGGGGTAGGGTGAAGTGGGGAAGGAGGGAAGGACAAGGCCACATTGCTTATTGTAGCCATACTACATATCAAATCTGTTAGAATGACAGCCTTCTGTTGCTTGGGCCATCCTCTGGAATGTCTGGGTGCTGTTACTCACCAGAGGTGCCTTCTCCACCTTCAGGGTTGGGGATCCCGCCTTGGGAGGGTAATAGCTCCAGGGTGATGAAAAGGTCCTGGCTGCTGGGGAGAATGGATTCACTGCTTGCCTGCTGCACGTTCTTCTCCTCCTCCTCTTCCTCATCCACACAATCGTCCTCTGTGTTGCGTGAGATTCCTGCCTTGCAGGTGTCCACGGACAGTGGTGGGGTAGTGGTAGGGTCCCCCCCCCCTAGAATGCCATGCAGCTGATCATAGAAGCGGCATGTATGGGGCACTGACCCAGAGTGACTGTTTGCCTCCTTTGTCTTTTGGTAGGCTTGCCTGAGCTCCTTGACTTTCACGCGACACTGCTGTGTGTCTCTGTTGTAGCCTGTCCATCATGCCCTGTGCGATTTTGGCATATATATTAGCATTTCTTCTTTTTGATCGGAGTTCTGCCTGACAGATTCTTCTCCCCATGCAGCAATCAGATCCAGTGTCTCCTGTTCACTCCATGCTGGAGCTCGTTTGCGATTCTGAGGAGACTGCATGGTCACCTGTGCTAATCAGCTCACCATGCTGACCAAACAGGAAATGAAATTCAAAAGTTCCTGGGGCTTTTCCTGTGTACCTGGCTAGTGCATCGGAGTTGAAAGTGCTGTCCAGAGTGGTCACCATGGAGCACTCTGGGCTAGCTCCCAGAGGCCAATAACATTGATTTGCGTCTGCATTCCCCAAATTCGACCCAGCAAGGTCAATTTTAGCGCTACTCCCCTCGCCAGGGAGGAGTACAGAAGTCGATTTTAAGAGCCCTTTAGGTCGACGGAATGGGGTTGCTTGTGTAGACGCATTCATTATAAAATCGACCTAACGCTGCTAAATTCAACCTAACCCTGTAGTGTAGACCAGGGCTTAGAGTATGTCTACACTGCAATTAGACACCTGTGACTGGCCTGTGCCAGCTGACTGGGGCTCGAGGGACTTGAGCTAAGGGGCTGTTTAACTGTGATGTGGACATTTGGGCTCAGGCTGTAGCCTGGGCTCTGGGACCCTCCCATCTCGCAGGGTCCTAGAGCCCAGGTTGCAGCCTAAGTCTGAATGTCTACACCACAGTCAAACAGCCTGTTAGCACAAGCCTCCCAAGCCTGAGTCAGCTGGTACAGGCCAGCAGCAGGTTTTGAATTGCCATGTAGATGTACCCTTAGAGCACCGATGCTTTGTGGAGCCATGCATAATGGTCCACATAATGATACATTTGGTGAACCAACCTGACACTGGCAGACTGGCGTGTTCAGAGGAGAGATGGGTCCCACAAGAGGATCTCTGTGTTGCTAAGAGGCTCCCAGGGGGTGGGGTAGAGATCCTGCATTAAGCAGTTAGACAAGGATTCCCAGGTTTACCTTAACAATTGTCTCCTTTAGGATTTATGATAACAAAAAAAAAAAACCACCTATGGGACGTACTGCAGGAAAACTTTTCTGTGTATATATTTTAAAAGAAGAGCATAAGAGCCTTTCTAGTGGTCTTTGGGAAAGAAACTTCATGTAGCCAAAAATAAAATATCTTAAAAAAAGAAAAGCCAAAAAAAGAGTATGAAATATCACTACCATTCACACCTAGTATTAATGATTTAAAATAAGCAGGGAAAGGAACGTATTAATTATCTATGGAATTACTTATTATCCAGGGACTCTAAACTATCTCATGGAAAGTATCTCATGTATCATTTCTAACTTCTATATAGCACTTTTCTTCAGTAGCTGTCAAAGCCCTATTTTACAGATGGAGAAACTGAGGTACAGAGAACAAAATGACTTGCCCAAGGTCACTCAGCAGGCCAGTAGCAGAGATAGGAATAGACTTGAGGCCTCCTAAGTTCCAATTCATTGCTCTAGCTACTAGGCAGCATTTCCTCCATTTTAATATAAAAAATATTTAGCACGGGAGCCTCTTCTCATGAAATCCATTCCCCCTCCCCATACACAGATGAGAACTGTAACCGTCAGTGGAGCTATGCTAACTGGAACTGTGATTTGTTCATTGCAGTGTATTTGTATAATTGGAGATTTTCATGCCTTTTTAGCATCTGAGCTTCATTATCTGAGTTGACTGTGGATCAAGTGCCCGAGGCACTTCCTGCACCAGGGCCAAAAGCAACGTAAGGGCTGTAGTTCTGATCCATAGAAAAATAAGAGTGACAAACTCTGCACAGGAGGATTCCATGTTTCTATGAAAGCTGCCCAGACTTTTGCTGTTCAACATGTTTGGAGAGGGTGGCGGTTATAAACTTGTTGAACAGTGAGTCTCAACTCTATTCCTCCTTATGCTTGGTTCTAATTGTATGCAAACCAGCTGTACTGGAGATCTGGCTATTCAGTGAGCGTGAGGTTTCTGTTTGTTCTCTGCATTGTGAATGAAGTTTTTGTTTGTACCGCTCAACTTACATTGTTCTCCCAGGCAATTCTCTTTGTGGGTTTTGCTGTTGCTGTACCTAGATTCTTGGGAGGGAGAAAAACAAGAGGTCTCTACAGAAAAAAATAGAGCAGCATTTCAAACAAAGGGACATAAAGCTTACCAGAATCACACGCTGATACTCCCTAAGAAAAAACATGGGGAAACAATTAAAACATGAACTATTTCACAGTTGGGGGAGGGGGAGGAACTTGCACCAATGTTTTTTAAAGAAGCAAACAAATTCTGGGAAATATGTGCCTAGCACATTTAAGTGCCAAAAAGGCTAATGTAAAGATCCAGTGATACCAAGTCATCTGCATTTTATTTAAAAATAAAGTGAGGATGACAACCCTTGGGATAAGCATGTTCTGCGGAACATCCTGGCAGAGCTGCATTGATACTGGAGGCACTGGTTCAAGTAGCTCTGCAGGAGCTCCTACTGCTGTAGGAGCGGGAAATAAATTTTAAAAAATAATAATAATTGGAGATATACCAATCTCCTAGAGCTGGAAGGGACCTTGCAAGGTCATTGAGTCCAGCCCCCAGCAGCAGGACCAAATACTGATTTTTGCCCCAGATCTCTAAGTGGCCCCCTTAAGGATTGAACTCATAACCCTGGGTTTAGCAGGCCAATGCTCAAACCACTGAGTTATCCCTCTTATCTTAAATAGGATGCCAAAGTGCGGGGCGGGTCAGACACATCTGGGATGTGGATGTCTCGATGTGGCAAGGGTACGCAGTGGGGCTGCCAGAAATTAGACGGTAATGGGGAGGGCATAAGTAAAATGTATTAACATTAGAGATATTTTTCTGCAATATGAAATCTCTGCCCTTTGCCCTTTCAAGACAAATGTATTGAATGCCAGAGATTTTGTCGTGTGGGTGGGAAGTCATACAGTTGAGAGTTTAAATCATGAGACCCTGTCTGCTCTGCATGGACATGGGAGATTTCCATACCTTTTTTAATATGCATCTAGATTTGTCCACTTTTCATTGGACAGAATGTCACTTCAGCCCATTTGGGTTGAATTCCAACCCAGAGATGGCTCTCTATCAGTGCTTCTGTATAGGTAGAGACAGCACTTTCTCTAGTGATTTGTGATCATTCAAAATGAAAGGCAATATATTAAGATAAAATAGCATTTATTTTCATTGATTCTGACTCTAAAGAGATTGGACTTCCACCAAGTGAAGGTTTGTCAGATATATGGGTAACTTTACAAGAAGTACAACGTGTAATAATGCAATAGAAAACCTTCCATTTTCTTAATTTTATGTTTCTAAATTCAATATGTAGAGTGTATTGAAATCACCTCATTTATGATTATGTGGAATAGTCAATTATTCTAATAGTGTTGTCATTTCTTATTGGAGAACAATTGAAAGTTCAGAGTCCATAGACACAAATCTATTCTTCCTAGGAATGACTGGAAAAAAGGGTGAAATTTTTATTGTATTTTTTAACAGAGGAGAGACTATCAGTATTCAATGCCTTCCATTCTTGTTGACTTAGTAATATTTGTCTGAATCTGTAACTCTGGGGGTTGGTGTATGTGACGGGGGCAGGAGTATTGAGAGAGATCTGGAAATGCAAAAGCTTAGGCAAGCATGGCATTAAGAGCAGACGAAACTATAGGTCAGTGGCTGGCAGATGGTATTGTGAGCTGAGGAGGCTGCTGGCAGATGGCACTGACAGCGTGGACAAGGCAGAAATTTTGGCTATAGAAAGGGGGCTTTGGAAAGATATTAGATGTCTGTCTATCCTGATGATTTCACTCTTGAATTTGGACATACTACATGTTTTTGACCAGACATATTCAAGAGATAGAGAAGGTGACAAGCTTCACTGGTATAGAAAGGGAAAGGGGCATAAAACAGGGAAATGAGGGCTTTGTAGTTTGGCTACTGCCTTACTAAAGGCTGACCATTCATTGGCTGTAAGTAACAAGAAAGACTATGTAACTGACACATAACTTTATGATTACCCGTGATGATCCTTCTGTCTCCTTCCCTGTTACTGCACTAATTACACTTTACTTATGCAACATTAGCAAATTAAATCATTCCAATTATTCACATTTCTTTCTTTTCGTTTATCTGTGTTTCCTTTTGTGCCATGCAATCTTTCTCCTCATCCCCTGTGATGGTGTCTGTCACACTTTCATTTGCAATCCAATTTCCTCTTTGGCAGCTTGTTCATTCTTCTGCTTACCTTAGAGCCTACAACAAAATTCTGACTAAGGTACTGGATATGGTCAGTGTGAATGTGTACATAACTTCAAATGTGTGTGTATAATAGTCTGCTTGGATTTCCATGGTGACAGATGACCTAAGAACCTAGGTAGATACGTATGTGAACACAGATATTTCAAAAGCCAAATGCTTTTAGATATGAATTAGGAATAAGGGAAACAGTTCATATAAAATAAGAACCCTCCTGAAATGTCATCCAGATGCAAACCATAGTTTAAGGTTCAAAATTGTGTTTGTTCTGGTGATTTTGTTTTTTTGTGCACCTCAAAATGTCAAAATATCAAGAAAGCTGGTATTAGGGAAGGTATAAAGCATTTCATTAGGGAATGGTGGTTGGTTGGTTTGTTTCAACCCTAATTAGACTTTTAGGTCAATTTTGGAGAAAAAAGAGTCAGGGGTTTCAGAAAAGCAGCTAGATTATTGGCTAGGTGCTGATCATGTTACATGTTGGTGTTCTAGGTGGCTTTAGGGGGAGGGGAGAGGAAAAGTGCTGCCTGGAAAAAAAAATTAGGCCACTCACTCAAATGTGCTGAGGTCAACTCAGGAAACTGTCCCGAATCAGAGGCGTTTGGCTCCAAATCTCAATTTATACAAAGTTCAGTGGAGTTGTAAATTGTCATTCTTGTTACAGTTTCCCTCGCAGAGATGGGCCTGAGCCAAAATGTTTGAATTCAGACCTGAGCTTTCTTAAATCTTAAGGACTTGCACCTGAACTGGAAAACCAGATCCAGCTCTACTTTTGAGGTTCACCTATCACTACTATTAACTTGCTCCCCTGAGTGTCATGATAATAGGTAACAGAACCTTTCGAGAGCTCTACTTACAGCCAATAAGTAACTCTTGCTTTGCTCCATTATCCCTGCTGAGAGAAATGTTACAGCAACAATTGTTTGTTGCTTTACAAATTACAAATATACTGTAAGCATTAACATTCTGTGGGACTCAGACAGCACCAGCTATTTACAATATTCTCCTTCTGAAATATAGTAACTGAATGTAACAGTTTGAATTTAATGTTAGTACAATCCCATTGTTCTTATTATCTTCCCAAGCTTTTCCTGACGTTCTCTAAATTGGCAATATGGTTTTAATTGAAACTTATTGGCTACAGTGATAATAGCAGTACCTGAGAAGTGTAGTTCACACTAAGAATATCTTGTTAAGTTGGCTGGCTTCTTCATGACAAGTAAGGAACTTCAAAACTTTACTTTGCAAAAGAAAAGTACTAAATTGCAGTAGAACCACTAAGAATAGTATTAATACACCTCTACCCCGATATAACGCTGTCCTCAGGAGCCAAAAATTCTTACTGCGTTATAGGTGAAACTGTGTTATATCAAATGTGCTTTGATCCGCCGGAGTGTGCAGCCCTGCCTCCCCGGAGCACTGCTTTACTGCGTTATATCCAAATTCGTATTATATCAGGTCGCGTTATATCAGGGTAGAGGTGTAATTGTGTGAATGTTACATAAACAGGAATATATACTTCAGTGGTAAACATAAAAAAGTCAACCTTTGCTGGACATTCTATCTCAGTAGTATGTCTGATATTACAGAATGTCCCAATATTAATAATAGGGAATACTTTAGTATTTAGTGGGTAACAGCTGGTTAATGTTGACTTATTGTGGGAACCAATGTAATGTAGAATTATGAAGTCAATGGATAGATTTTCAAAGGAGCTGAGCTCCCTCTTAAGCAATTAAAGGTGCTCATTTAAGCAATTAAATCAAGTGGCCAGATTTACAGACGTGCTCAGCAGCTCATACTGGGAACAACAGAAGCTGTTGGGTCCTGACATCTTCTGAAAATCTGGCAGACTGAAAGTTTGGAAATGCAGAAGCAAAAGTTGTAGTATCATCTATTCCATTTACAATCTCTGCTGGTGATGCTCAGAGTTGATAAATACCTCAAGCAAAGTAGATATTTATGCAATATATCATCTCAAGAACTATTTACATCAACAAGAATCTGGAGAACCACGCATGTGTCAAATTCTGCAGAGTTTAGGTACCAGGCAGTCATCAAGTGATCCATTCCCTGTTGTCCATTCTCAGCTTCAGCAATCAGAGGCTAGGGACACCCAGACCATAGGGATGCATGCCTGACCATCTGGGCTAACAGCCATTGGTGGACCTATCCTCCATGAATTTATCTAGTCCCCTTTAATAATCCCATAATAGTTTTGGCCTTCACAACATCCCCTGGTAATGAGTTCCACAGGTTGACTGTGTGTTGTGTGAATAATTACTTTTTTTTTAAACCTGTAGTGTATTAAATTAATTGAGTGACCCTTGGTTCCAGCGTTATATAAAGGGGTAAATAACACTTCCTTATTTGCTTCCTCCACACCACTTGTGATTTTATAGACCTCTATCATATCCCTTCTTAGTCTTCTCCCTTCCAAGCTGGAAGGACCCAGTCTTTTTAATCTCTCCTCATACAGAAGCTGTACATTATCCTTAATCATTTTTGTTGCCCTTCTCTATATCTATTCCATTTCTAATGTATCTTTTTGGGTGACCAAATCTGCATGCCGCATTCCAGGTGTAGGCATACCATGGATTTATATAGTGACATTATGATCATTTTTTTATTATCTATCCCTTTCCTAATGGTTCCTAACATTGTTAGCTCTTTTGACTGCTGCTGCACATTGAGTGGATATTTTCAGAGAATTATCCACAGAGACTCCAAGACCTCTTTCTTGAGTGGTAACAGCTAAGTTAGACCCCATCATTTTGTATGTATAATTGAGATTGTTTTCCAATGTTGCATCTATCAACACTGAATTTCATCTGCCATTTTGTTGCCCAGTCACTCAGTTTTGTGAGATCCTTTTTTAACTCTTCTCAGTCTGGTTTGGATTTAACTATCTTGAGTAATTTTGTATCTTGTATTGTCTCTGAAGCCTTTTTAAAAACAATTGGCATCACATTAGCTATCCTCCAGTCATGTGCTACAGAAGCTGATTTAAACGATAGGTTATATACCATAGTTAGTAGTTCTGTAATTTCATATTTCAGTTCATTCAGAATTCTTGAGTGAATACCATGAGGTCCTGGTGATTTATTACTGTTTAATTTATAAATTTGTTCCAAAATCTCCTCTACTCGTGCTTCAATCGGGGACAATTCCTCAGATTTGTCACTTAAAAAGAATGGCTCATGTATGGGAATCTCCCTCACATCCTCTGCAATGAAGACTGATGCAAATCATTCATTTAGCATCTCCACAATGGCCTTATCTTCCTTGAGTGCTCCTTTAGCACCTTGATCATCCAGTGGTCCCGCTGGCTGTTTGTCAGTCTTCCTGCTTCTGATATATTTAACAAAAAATTTGCTGTTAGTTTTTGAATCTTTGGTTAGCTACTCTTCAAATTCTTTTTTGGCCTGCCTAATTATACTTTTACATGTGACTTGCCAGAGTTTATGCTCCTTTTAATATTCCTCAGTATGATTTCATTTCCAATTTTTAAAGGATGCCTTTTTTCCCCCTCTAACAATTTCTTTTAATTTGTTTAGCCATGGTGGCACTTTTTTGGTCCTCTTACTATGTGAAGTCTTTCTCACACTTGTACTGACTGAACTCAGAAGTGCAGAAACGAGTAAAAAAACTGCAAAAAATAAATGTATCACCTTTTAAAAGGCTCAGTTTGGATACTTGGAGAAAATGTGGGGTTCTTTATCTGAATTGTGTAGCCCATCCCTACATGGAATAATATGAGTTTTACTTTCCATGGCTTCGCACACAATGAATTTGCAAGTGTTAATTCACTGTGAAAATTCTGCTTACATAATGCCACTTAAAAATTTGGCAGGTGGCCCTGAAGCCCAGCTGTGGTTCTGAACCCAGACTTCAGTGATAATGCTTTAGCCTGTGATTGGCTGACATTTTAAATTTGGAGTAGAACAGGAAGGTGCTCATAAGCTGGCAGGGTGAAATCTTTGTGTTTTGTTTTATTAATGAAAACTATGCATGAACTGGAAAAATTCCTGATATTTCACCAAATAAAAATCTGAAATGGAACTTCACCCTACAACAAAGATGGGGAAGAGAATGAGCCTTAGAAACAAATTTAGCTTGAAACTCTTTCCAAGATTTTGCTGATCACTAGGGAGGGGGAACTTCCAAAGGTTGGGAGATAGGTTTGGTTTGAGCATTCATAGGGTTCGATACAATATCTAATTAAAGTATTCAACACATTTAAGCCTGTAAAACTGGGGTATAAAACTGGCTTTCTGAGTTATTTTCAGTGCTTCCTGTCATTCTTAGAAAAACTTTTTTCTCCTAGTATTTTGGCACTTTCTCGTTCCAATCCTGGCTGCAAACAAAAAGTATATCACACAAGCAGAACTTGTCCTTTGACATTTAGCTCCCAGCCTCACAGCATTAAGCAACTGTGCGTGCTGCTTTAAGGCTGAAAAACTCAGCCAGGTTTTGCCTTTTTGTGAAACTTAGCTCTTCATTTTCACTTTCCATCCATACTTAACACAACTGTATTTCAGCTGATCTTTGAAAACCACCGCCCTCCTCTTTTTATTACCCTCTGACTTTATATGAGATAAAGGTGTCAGTCTTAATTTTCTGTTGTTGAATTGTACATAACAAGAACATTTAGTTTGCACTTAGAAATAAGTTCCAGTTGATTTTTATTTCATTTTAAATGTTGACTTTTAAAAGATGGAGGGACTTTTCTTACCATTAAAATATAATGAAAGTCCATATTTGGAATTACAAATATAAAATCAATGCAATATCATTAATAAGCTAACCCTTAGGAAAGACACCGTAACATTTTTGGTTTATGTTTAGTATGACTGAGAGTATAATAAAAGGAATTAAAGAAATGTCAGTCTAATAGCAAGTTCAGAGGAGTGGTGTGAATTATTCATAACAAAATGCTACTCAGAATTCAAAGGTTTTTCATGTTAATTCACAAATGATTCAATTGGGAAAATTTTGCAATAGTGCTGATGTGCAAATTCTCAAAAAAATCAAACTAACTAATATTTCATGAATTGGCCAACTCTAGAGGTAAAAATGGACGCATTTTTTCAAGAATAAATGTCTTTTGCACCAAATACATATAACAATAAACAAACATGTCTGAATACTTGAAATGCAAAAATACATTATGAACTATCCATTTTATAATAATGGGAAATAAAGCATATTTTCGGTAAAGTGAAAGCATGTGACATAAATTGGTGGGTATTGCAGCTCATCTCTGAAAAAAATTGTGAATGTTGCAGAGCTTTAATTATTAGCTAACTAGATTCAAGATGAATCTGTATGTAAGCAAAACAATAGACAAGAAGAGTATTATGCAGAGCACAGCATGCCTCTAGCCACTGTTTGTTCCATTTCATTTGCAGCTACTCATAACAAGATGCTAGTTTAGCTTGGAATATATATATAATTCAAGTAATGATTCTAGATTTTGCAATACAAAATTCTGCTATAGGTCAGGAATATATACAATATTCAATATACATAATATATATTGTATATATTGTATATACTGTATAAAATAATTCTTCTGAGTAAAGTTTAGAATCTGGTGACTGCCAATTTCTCTCTAATAAATTATTTCTGGGTTATATTTCATTGCAATAGATTAGATTTTTAAACTGAAATAAATTTAGTAGCTGAAATTCCTGAGCGAAGAGAACTTTTTGATTTGTTTATAAAATGCTGATAATATACACATACTTAATTCATTCAACATTCTTCATAAAGATTCAAATAACACTTGAAATCACTGGGATTAATAATATTTAGGATTACTAAATGTCATGCTATTATCTAAACTATTATCTAAACTCTGCAAGATGTATCTGTAGAATCTCTGAGTCAAGAACCTTGTCTTCAAGGTTCAGTCATCAAAGTGCTAGTAAAGCAATATGTATTGTGAACATGGATATTTTGTGCATTGTGATGGAATAGAATTTTTCTCTAAGATACTGCATTGGTGAAATTCATGGACCTGATCCTGCAGCTCTTATGTAACTTGGCCGATCACATATGACAAACTGGGGGAGGAGGAGGTTCTCTTAATCTGTTTCCACCCCATTTCCTGCATTTTTGTGTGTGTCCATTTCAGTTGTAAACTCTTTAGGACAGAGACCCTGAGCAGGTATTTTTATTTCTAAAGTACTCACTACACTGTAAACACTTCACAAATATAGCTAACATCTTTCTACTGATAAGTACAACTTAATTCCACCCTGAAATCTTGGTGGTATATATTATTTTGAAATTAAATAACTTTAGAAATGTATGCATTGTTTTTTTCATCCCAGTGTAAGCAATTTTGTAGACATCATGGCACATATGAAATAATCCTATTGCTTTTGCAACCACCGAGGGTGTTTATTTGTAGAACAAATGGCATGTATAGCTCATCAAACATACATTTGTAATCACACTTGAAATTCAGTAGCATATTCCTGCTGCATGTCAGCATTCAGAAATATAAATTGACCTCTCTGGAATGGCTCACATAAATTCTTAAGAAAACCACCAGAGAAAAAGGATGTCGTTTTCAACCAAGATGCACCTATCAGAGAAGAAACTTTGCTGCAGCAGAAACACTCACAAACCCTCACTGATGTGCTGGAGGGATGGATTTTCTTCTCCTTCCCCTCTCCCCCCTTAAAAAATCAGTTATATGGAGATGGGGGCCATATGGACGATCTCATACAAAAAATGAAGACGTGGCAGACCATAACCATAAAACCCAGAGAGAGAAACTAACAGGCTAATGAGGAATGGAAGGAAGAGTTGTATCACAAGGTGTATAGCCTGTGTATGGAGAGGAAAGGAGCTCATGAGGACAAAGGTCATACCTTGGCACTGAAGTGCTAAGCTCTCATTGCTGCATAGTGAGTGTATATCAGGATATTGGTGTAATAGAAAATAAATCCAGGGATGACTGGAAGTCTGGTAATGGCCTTAGCTCCTAGATATTTGAGCTCTTTTTCTCACCCTGCTCCCCCCATTTCTGCATTGTTTCCCAACTGTTCTCTATTTTACCATGTGCATGGTTAGCAGAGGCAATCTGGAACTAATTCACTGTACTTATTATCTCTGAGGTTTCTGTGGTGGCGGTTTGGACAGCAAGCTGTTGGTTACTTGTTACTTTTCTGCTGCTAGTTGAACAGCATGGCAGGGAAACCATAGAGTGAGCATCGGGCCGACACTTCTCCCAACTTTTATGACATGGTCCTTCTTTTCCCCAGCCCAGGGGCCTAGGGCTGGCTCCTCAGAGCAGTCTTTCAAAGCCAGAAACCCAGAAGCAAGAATGGTGGAGGTGTATGTGAAGGGTTGTCCCCAGGGTGCCACCTGGAATTGGGGTATCACTGAGCCCTCTGACCCACCAGCCTGGGCTCCCTCTCGCTCACAATGTGCTGCTGTGACAAGCTGCAAAGCCCTCCAAGCTTGCTTTTTCACCAGCATACACACAGGTAGGGACACACCCAGCTGCAGTTACATGCAGGCACTGTAACCACCAGCCTCCCACGCTAGGACCCCGGAGCAGTACCATCCTGCCCTGGTCAAATCTGGCCAGTATATGGTTTAATACCTGGTCCGCCTCTCCCTCAGTGTGAAGAGGACCATGCACACTTGTGGTAACCAAGCTGAGATTTTCCCCAGACTTAGTCAAACACACACTGGTTTGGATTAAAACATAAAATAAGTGTATTAACTACAAAAGATAGATTTTAAGTGATTATAGGTGATAGCAAACAGATCAAAGCAGATTACCTAGTAAATAAACAAAAACACAAACTGATCTGAATATACTAGCTGAATTAGCAAATTCTCACTCTGAGTGATAAACAGGCTGGCAGATTCTTAAGGCCATGGGCGGTGGGTGAAATTCTCCTGGGGAACATATCCTAATTATATGGCAGTGGTGAATAAGGGGTGCCAGAGTATCATAGCTTAAACTCCAAACTACTCAAGAAGGGGTAATGAGGTAAAGAATAAACTTTTGAAAGTAGAATGAAAAGAAATAGTCTGTATGACTGCAAGAAAGTCATCTGTCATAACTTGAAATTTGTGCTATCCCCAATGGAATCAGGATGGCCTGAGCTTGTGAAAGGGGTATTAAATTGTGATCGTATTTTAGATTCACTGTAAATGTAGGTGAAAGGTTTAATGTATTCATGTCTGTTTTAAATGGTACTGTTCTGGAATGTAAGGCAATAGTCAGCTCCTATAAGCTAAGCACTGTACTATACATACTGAATTCTGTAATTTAAAACAATTGCCAGTATAAATAGAGCAATACGACATTTTATGCATCTACATTAAAATAGTGAGCTGTGACAAACTTGGACTATAAGCCACAAATATCCCAAACACCCTTTGACAACACAACTGCCTTATTATTTGGTTAGCCACATAAGTGCACATGATGCTTTATAAACAAATACGAAGATAGGATCCCTGCTCTGAGGGACTAGCTCTTTCCAATTAGACTGAAGCACAGTAAAAGAGCAACAGACTATAGTGGGCAAGTGGGACTTGTCTGGAATGAGATACCCCTCTATCTGCCTTGCCAGTCATTGCCTATATCTCTTGGAAGCCTAGTTCCAGTTTCTAGTGTTCGCAGAGTAAGACTACCACTATTACACAACGGAAGACTAGATGTCAGTGTTATCTTAACTCCTGACTGAGATTTATAAACACAGACTGGGGAAGGGACATGATCAATTTCACTATCATAACTGTCTGGCAAAGAGTCATGAAAAAATCTGACAGTTTCTCCTTTCTTTATTGCCTGGCAAATGCTGTCAAGGGAAGGTCATCTGACTCCTACCCATCAGTACAGGAAGGGGATAAATGTGTCAGATCAGATTTTGTGCTATTTTCCCCCTTGTAAACACTTTCTTTTGCTGTTCTTTGAGTTGTTTTTTTGTTTTTGTTTCCATATTTTTTCTCTATATCAGGAAAGTGGTTGAAACATGAGAATTCCCCACCCCTCCAAATTAAGCATTTTGATTTATGTTGAAACTTGCATGTACCACATTTGTTTATTTTTTGCGTAGGATGGCATAGTGGATGCACAACCCAGAGTATAATAACGTTGGAGTGTGAGCTCTATCAATGGAGGGAAGTTGCAGGAGGGAATGTTTTTTCCAGTGCAGTTTTCCTGCTTAGACTCAAAGTCCCATTGACAGGCTTAGAAGGGGCGCAGCATCTAGTTGTGCACATTCAACAGATGAATTGTGGTCATTTGGGGGCAGGAGGGTATGGCAGGGGAGCAATGGTATTTTGTTTTGGAGAACTGAAAATACTGAGTCAGGAAATAATGAGACAAGTTATCTCCTGTGCTAAGGCACTCCTTGGGCTATCAGGAATCCACTCCCAGCTTCCTGATTCTCAGGTCCAGGTCTGGCCCCAACACCACCTGGAGTACTACTGGGCAGTTTCTAATTCTGTCATTGGCTCCAGGAACTGTAATTTACCCCATGACAGTACTGGATTTGCTTAGTGCAAAGGGAGATTCTCCCTGCCCTGCTATATCCTCAGCACACTTCCTATGCCAGAAAGCAGGAGAGTTGCAGAGTCCAGCTGCAGTATGTATTTACTAGTAGAGTGTTACCCTCAGATGGGCAATTTCTGCTGGCCAATTCGAGATGCCATATGCATAGTCCAAAGGGTCCATGTCAAGCCTTGAGAATCTGGCCCTAAGAATCTGGGCAAGAATTAAAGGAATACCTGTCCTAGAAGCTTCTGGAAAAGTTGCCTTAAAAAGTAACCCATTCATGGCCACTTCACAATGTTCGATGGAAAATGAGCAGATGCCTTGTCACTTGGAGGCAGCGAGACCTACAATAAGGTGTAAATAGATCAGTGTAATGGGTACATTAGCATGTTTGTTTGTGGGTTGAGGGTATTGTTTTGAAAGGTACAGTGGTAAAAAACAATTGAAGAATATGGAAAGCTTTCCCTTGTCTTTGGAACAGGCTGTAAATGACTGAATGTGTTGGGATAAAAGAGGACAAATATTTAAATCTGCTTTGCAAAATTTTAATCAATCATTCACCTGGGTGAGTAATTTTTTGATGAGCAAGTAAAATACCATTAAATGTTTTTACCATCAACATGGCAAAAGGAGTCTGAATAAAGTGTCTGAGATGTTGAATTCTCATGACAACTTTACAAGGTTGATTTAAAGCCGCTGTATGCTTTAGCTTTAGGGATCTGGGGCAAAAATTGGTGCTGCTGGTGAAGGCAGGGGGCTGGACTGGATGACCTTTCAAGGTCCCTTCCAGTTCTAGGAGATTGGTATATCTCCAATTATTACCTTTATTACCTTTAGCCAATCAAAAGCTGAAAAATTTCAAACTTTCTTGCTTTTCTATTCTATTAGAAAGTTCATATGTTTGTAATAGATTTCTAGCTGGGAAGGAAGTGTGCATCTATGGATAAGGACTTGGGACAGCAGGCTTCTATCCTTGCCTCTGTGTGCTTCTGGTTCCCCTCCTGCCATTTCTCTAGTTAGACTCTAAACTTTTCAAAGTAGCGACTATCTCCTACAACGCCTAGCAGAATGGGGCCCCCTATGGTTACCATAATACAAATCAGTGTACTTTCTTTTGTACTTGATTCCACAACAAACAAAAGAGAAAAGTTGGAGAAGCTGTCTGAGGGGGGGTCCTTTGAAATAACAACAAAACGTCTCTGAAATAACAGCATGAATCATCACATTTGGGGATTGATAAATCTAATAACCAGGCAAAGAAGTCTGAAAATGTTGTGGTTCAAGCATGCTAAGAAATTGTAACTGCTTTACTTAATTAATTAATTACTTTTATCTTGAATTCTCTGCCACATGCCTGGCTGCCTCTTCTCTTTTCCATTTTTTTCACGTTCTCACATTTTGAAGGCTAGTGGGTTGTTGTTGGAGGGTGGGGGGCAGTTTATTTTTGGGTTTTGGCATTATAGAAAACACTAAAACTCATTCTTAGAAAAAAATGAAAGTTTTTCTCTTATGAAGGGTAATCTCTTATTATCCTGACCTTCTTGATTATGCCCTTGGAGAAAGTATTGAGGGCTATTTGAACTGTAACATCTCCAATGGAGACCAATTTTTCAGGCTCATAGTTGTAGTCATTCATCAGCTTCAATGAGGGAATCCTGACTTCTGGTGCCTTAGAGGTAATATGTCATTGGAGTGAAAGTGCTATTAAAGGGCTTTGCGGCAAATCTGCTATAGGAGTTTTCATGTATTAAACAGCTGTTTTAAAATTTATTTCAAATTTTCATAAGGATCCTCTCAGGTCACAGTTGTACGTTATTTTATAGTGGAAATAAAACTGTCGAGTCTGTGTGAGTCTAAAGGAACATGTTCCATTTTGTCCTGTGCTCTGAAGAAGCACATTAGAATCAAGAGGATTTCAAAGGTCTGTATTAGTGCATAGTGAAACTATTATTAATGGTGAGTTAGTTAATACTGGAAAAAGCATTCATGACCATTTGTTCAAATAAATTGTGCGTTTTCTTTGATGGTATTCACAGTATCTTCTATTCACTTCACACAAACAATTATATGAGTGAGTTCTTGTTTGCAATAATACTTCTGGAAAAAGAATTTTGAAATTACTTAGTCACGTAAATATTTGGGGCAAAGTTTGTGTCAGCCATTTTGAATGTAATACTCTGAATAATCATCAAATCAAGGCCCTGTTTGAACTACAAACTTTGGCTGACACAAGTGATGTCAGCATAAAGCTGCTGCAGTTAGTATATTGCTCGTGTGCCTGCATACTTGGCTGCTTGCTTCAGTGCTGCACATACTTACCAGGAGTGCTTGTATTAATGCACAGCACAGTGCAACATGGGTAGTACCCCAGTCTGAAGCCCACCATCATCCAGCACACTGTTTTGGCAATGCTTGGTGAGGCAGAAATGAGTTGCACAAGAGTGACTAGGAGCACGGGCTCAGCTTGCCAGAGTGCAACTGTTTCTACCCTATGTCATCTAGATCCCATAACTTTTGTGCCTCTTTAAAAAATCCCATGAATCCACACAGACCTTCTTGCTGTCCAACCTACTCCCCTCCCATGAAGTTGTACACCAGCCAGCTTGACAGCACCAAGGAAAGATTCAACTACAAACATTCAGCAGGTGCAGAATGACAGCTGAATGAGCTTCTGGTAGATTGAAGGGACACCAGCACTGTTTACTCACCAGATTGAATCTCGGGGAGAGGACATCCCAATTGTTGTAGCTGCCTGCTGCATCCTGCACAATGTTCATGAAGCACAGAGGGGAAAGTTGCTGATAGGTAGAGGGCAGAGGTGGAGCGGCTTTCTGCTGAGTTTGAACCATGGTTTGAACAACAAGCCATTATCAGAGCTCAGTACGGACCAATACAGCTCCGGGACACTTTGAAAGAGCACTTTAACAGTGAGCCACAGTAATGCACTGTGGTGTACTGTGCTCTACCTGGCCCTGCTGGTTTGGGCTCTGTTAGGAATTGTGTGGTACTTGGTGCACATCTATGAATATAACACTGTCAACGCACCGATTAATTTTGCGGTGCTTGCTGTACATTCATTATTATTACACTGATCCTATGAGTTGAGTCACACTGTAAAGTAACAAGTAAGTGGGTGCTTTGAGAACCGCTAGGCACTCTACAGCATGTGTTGGGAATTATAAAGATAAAATATTTTCCAAATAGAATTTTATTCAGTAACAAAACCAGTGCAAAAATCTGTTCAATTAAAGCAAGTACATTACAACTTTATATATTAATGGAACAGAATTTAAGAAAGGGAAAGAAAATTCGTGTCCATTTTAGCTACATGTACAGCAACCATGTGTTTCACAGGTCCCTTTAAGTGAAGCTATGTTGCCCTTATCATTCCCTAGTGTGGAGTGGTTGGGAGAGGAAAGTGGCTTCTGATGCCACATTAAATGTTGAGAGGGTGGGGCTGAAGGGAGGTGCTGTAATGGAGTTGTCCCTGGACTGCAAAGGGATGTGTCTGTGGTTGTTGAACCTGTACGACCAGACGAGTCTGCAGCATCTGTGTTTGCTGCTGGATAAGCCCCATTATGTCCTGGTGCATCTCTCTCTTCTTTTCCTACTGGGACCCCTGGGACTTTCTCCTGCCTGCTCTTTCTTTCTCCATATAGACTGCAATGTTTACCTTCTAGGCCCTTTGATCATGGTGTCATACAGCACTGGCTTGCAGGATCCCACTGAATATCATCCCAAGTCCTCTGTTTTCTCCTCCTCATCTGGTTCAGGCGTTCCAAGGATGTGGAGGGGGTGCTCCTGAAGACCACAATAGCAGCAGCTACAGATAAAACACACAGTGGTAACATTGTCAGTGTTGTTGCACTGGAAAACAAAAGTTAAGGTTCAGAACACCCTTCCCTTGCTCCCCTAAAGTTTTACACAAGACATAATTATTGACACTTCTGCTTTGGAAGTGGACTCTTCTGTTGGTAAGAAAGACAAGCTTTCGAGCTTATACAGCTTGAACTCTCAAGTTAGCTCAAAAGCTTGTCTCTCTCACCAACAGAAGTTGGTCCAATAAAAGATATTATCTCTCCCACTTTGTCTCTCTAATCTCTGCTGAAGTCAATGTTTGTGCACATACTGATATAAGCATGTAGAACAGTGTTTCTCAAACTGGGGCCACCGCTTGTGTAGGGAAAGCCCCCGGCGGGCCGGGCCTGTTTGTTTACCTGCCCTGTCCGCAGGTCCGGCCGATTGCGGCTCTCACTGGCCGCGGTTTGCTTCTCCAGGCCCATGGGGGCTGCAGGAAGCAGCGGCCAGTACATCCCTCGGCCCACCCTGCTTCCAGCAGCTCCCATTGGCCTGGAGCAGCGAACCGCGGCCAGTGGGAGCTGCGATTGGCCGGACCTGCGGACGGAGCAGGTAAACAAACTGGCCCGGCACGCCGGGGGCTTTCCCTACACAAGCGGCGGCCCCAGTTTGAGAAACACTGATGTAGAATGACTTCTCTTCTCCCTTTTAATCCTATCCATTAAAATAGCATGACTACTGCTGCTTTGTGTACCAAACCCCACTTGTGTTCATGCTGGATTTTGAACCTGAGACCCATAGTGCTAAAGGCATATGTGTATACCACTTGAGCCATAGCAGTCCATTAGTAGGCCAGCCATTTGTGGGATCAAAGATGCATACTCTCACAGTATTGGTTGTGAATGTTTGTGAGTACGAGCGTGCTCACGAAACATTCCTGCAAACAGTATTTGTCAAAGTCGACTTATTATATCTAAGCAGCTAATATCATTTTAATGTCATAAGTCAACATTTCTGTCAAGGCTTTAACAGGTTATTTGGTTCTTCAGACAAATTATTAGTAACATTCTGCTATATGTTAAATGCATCAGCCTTAGAAAATTATGGTTAGGCATCAGGGTTTGGGTCTGCACTTGGGTGCATGGTTGCTGGTACATACAATTTACTTGACTAGATATACCCCGTAAGGTTATCAGCAGGTAAAATATATAGTATTTGATAACCTCCCAGTGCTTACAGAAGATTATGATTACTATATGAAAGTTTGGAAGAAAACCTTGACCATTACAGCATAACAAAGCATATTGGACAAAAATCCACATAATTAATTAATTAATTTTAGAGTGTGACATGCAAGACAAAATTTATGGCAATTCAATTCATAAGTCAAGAACTCATCAGAAAAGGAGGAATAGAGCCAACCAGAGATGGATGATGGAAGAGCTGTAGCACTGAATAATTTATGAAACAACACAGCAGAGTACATGTACTGGTCGGAAGCCTCTTTAAAGCCTTATTAATAGATGACAAAGTTCAGTCAATTCAGCTATTAATGAGTCTTTAGAAAGAAGGATGTTGGAGAATGTGTTTGTGATGCAGAATAAAGAATTAATATGTGTTAAAAGGTCAAGTATCCCTCACATCAAATATGAATGATCTGGAACAAAAAAAAAATGCAGGACAAGGATAAGTTGATAAAACATAAGGTAGCAAAGGCAAATGTGACCTTTATTACAGCTTTGATTGTTTAAGGGTCTGTCTACTGTGTTGCTAAGGTGTTTATAAACTCTGCTAAAACCTGTCCAACAAGTTCTCAACCCAAAGAAATACAAAACAAAGTGTAACATGTAGAATAAATGTGGGTACAGTACTCATAGGTGAAATCGACATACAGGAACTTTACATACAAGTTTTCTGATGGATAGAAATCCAGATTGTTACAAATGCGTGTCCCTCAAAATCTGAGACAAGCCAATAGAAAATGGTATCCAGGAAAAGCCCATCAACAAAATAGTCATGTGACAGATCCACAGGCAAGTCCAAAGCCACTTGAGGAGTCTACCACGAAAGAAGATTTTGCTGCTAAAATGTCTTCTGCAGCATGGCATTCAAAGCCTCTGAGTGCTATCCAGAGAGAGTGGGGAGAAAGTATATACCCTGAGGAGGTAAACAGCAGTTGATTAGAAGATTTATTTGTAAACTAAAATCCAAATTATTGAAAACAATTGAGCAGAGGATTTTGATTAGGAATTCAAGATTTTTTTGCTTATGATGAAATGATACATTGGAATAAATTTACAAATCTGTGTATACCTGCCATAGGCATGCAAATATCTATGGTTTCTGCAAACCCAATGTTGTATCCACACCCATCTACAGATGCATGAGGAATGAGATTAAAAACAAACATTGGCCTAATTCAAGTGTGAACACATGCAGTTGTGTGCTTATGATTTTGAAAATATGGCCCATTATTATCAGTCTGAAATTGGACTCTGGTTTAACTATATGCTCAGTGTCTGGGAGAATGGGCTTTGTACTTGATTCAGGAAAATGGAACCTGTGGAGTCTTCAAAGTTTTTGCTAACCAGAACAATATTTGTGACAGTAACAGAGCTAGGAGTGGAAATTTGGGTGGGCCCTGACTTTCGGGTGGGTGGGCAATGTCAGGCTGTGCCTATCACCCAAATCTCCATTCCTAGCTATGCCACTGGCCTGCAGGCAGGGGGCTGGCGGCCGAGGGAAGGGAATGGAGCCAGGCAGAGGAGAGCACGGAAGTGCAGAGGAGGACAGGTACAGTGGACGAGAAGCTGGATATGAGTCAACAGTGTGCCCTTGTTGCCAAGAAGGATAATGGCATTTTGGGCTGTATAAGTAGGGGCATTGCCAGAAGATTGAGGGACATGATCATTCCCCTCTACTTGACATTGGTGAGGCCTCATCTAGAGTACTGTGTCCAGTTTTGGGCCCCACACTACAAGAAGGATGTGGAAAAATTGGAAAGAGTCCAGCGGAGGGCAACAAAAATGATTAGGGGGCTGGAGCACATGACTTATGAGGAGAGGTTGAGGGAACTGGGATTGTTTAGTCTGCAGAAGAGAAGAATGAGGGGCGATTTGATAGCTGCTTTCAACTACCTGAAAGGGGATCCAAAGAGGATGGATCTAGACTGTTCTCAGTGGTAGCAGATGACAGAACAAGGTGTAATGGTCTCAAGTTGCAGTGGGGGAGGTTTAGGTTGGATATTAGGAAAAAATATTTCACTAGGAGGGTGGTGAAGCACTGGAATGGGTTACCTCAGGAGGTGGTGGAATCTACTTTCTTAGAGGTTTTTAAGGTCAGGCTTGACAAAGCCCTGGCTGGAATGATTTAGTTGGGGATTGGTCCTGCTTTGAGCAGGGGATTGGACTAGATGACTTCCTGAGGTCCCTTCCAACCCTGATATTCTATGATTCTATGATTCAGATAGTAGGCAATGCACATGTGCGTCCAAGGCCACTGTATGATGGGGGGGGGCAGATTAACCCACCACCACCCAAAACAAAAACCAGCCACTTTTTATTGATATTTTGCAGACTTTGGGAACCTAAAAGAGAAATCTATTACATTGCAGCATTGACCGTTTTGCAGGGTGAGGGCAGATAGTATCAACCTTTTGGTGCCACTTACATGGTGGCTTCCGCCGCGGTGAGGATGGGGATGTTGGTGACACAATTACTGCAGTCCTGGGGAGAGCTATAGAACAGCCCAGGCAGGTGGAGTGTGTGCTCTGGCAAGAGGGAGAGAGGGGGTGGGGGAGAGAGAGAGAGTGATGGCCAGGGTTTCCTCCAGCCTGGGAGCTCGGCTCCTCCCATTGTGCTGTGCCACTGCCTGCCAAGATCCTGTCCAACCTGCCTGCAGGTAATTGAAAGTCATTGGCTAGGAGGGAAGGACGCAGGCTGCTGGGTGTCCCCTGCTCAGATTTGGGTGGGCCGGGATGCTAAGTGGGTGGGCTGCAGTCCACCCAGGCCCACCCCTAACTTATGCCCCTGGTTTGTGATCTGGAGTGCAACAGGAGGTCAGACTGTCACAGGATGAATTCTATATGATGTGAGGCAATGTCCTGGGCTGAATCAATATCCACTCATGTAGCAGTGCTTATACTCCCAATAAGGGGAACTTTGAGAGGGGGAGTGCGTGAGGTTGGACAAAAATGGAGAAATGTATACATTGGAACTGGATTTCAATACCAATTTACCTGGCAAATGCTTTGAGACCAAATGTGCCTTTAGACATGCATTGGTTTATTCCTGAGAGGGAATTAAAGTAAAGTTTGGATGTGAGTCCAAAACATTTAATTTAGGGGGACCAAATCTTTTTGGCCTTACTCAAATGAACAATCTTATCGGTTTCAAGTCTGGCCTGCTGGAATCTGAAAGATTCTGCAAGCCTCCCAAACCTCTCTGAATTCCCTGTATGAGTGTCTCGTGTAATTCAGAGGCTGGAATTCCAAAAGGGAGAATGGTGTAGCTAGAGATGCCTAACTAACCGTTGCAAAACTCAAGTTTACAATTACCACTCTAAATAAATGGGAGGTTGAACATGACCTCCCCTTCCAATAGTCAGAGTCCTTGCTGGACATTATGGTTTATTTAAAAATCTATCAGTGCTTTACAGACCAGTAAAGTTTGGTCTGCCTGAGAGCCTGCAATCTGATTTTAGTTTTGAACATGACACGTGAGTGGGACAAGACAAAAAGCAGGTTAAATGGAGGGAAAGGACAAGCCAGTAAACTGAATAGGGGAGTGAGCCTTTCTGTGAGCTGTTGGAAGGGGAATCCTGGGGGCTGTTTGTTGGTTGGCACTGAGCTGGAGCACAAAGGCCTTTGTAGCCCACTTACCAGACCGCGATTTCTCTCTAAAATGGGGTGAGTGAGTGGAGTCTCTGTGGCAGCATTTCGAGAGCACTGAGGATCAGCCAAATCTGGCTCCATCAGCACAGTGCAGGAAGTTCATTCAGATATGACAATGGTGAGTTGATGGTGACACAGCCCAAAACCATGAGGCCCTTTACAGATTAATATTAACTGTACCCGAAAGCAAATAGGAAATTAGTGCAATCTATGGCGCACTGGTACAACGTTCTCCCTTTGGCCAGCCACTTGAGTTTGTAGCAGATTTGAAATTCTTGTGGTGAATTTTTAATAGATTTGAAATTTTTCAGCAGCTTCCTTTAAATTAAACAATGGGAGGGTTTTTAAATAAGGTATGCAAATGAACAGCCAATTAGAGCAGTAGCCCCGTGTCTGTTATTTGGATAGTACATGAAGTTTATTTTACACGGTCCTTTTGTTCTCAGTTTTTGATATGACACAGATTGACGTCCACAATGGACAGATCGCTGCAATGTAGAAATTACCATGGAGAAACAAGAAGTTCTGGCAGCTGAGCAGAGAGTATATGGGGACTTACAAGCACTTGTTGTAGTGTAGGGAGTAATTTGGGATTCTGGAGTAAGCGCATTAGTGATGTTTCCGCTATAAATACTGAAATAGTTAACAATGTAGGTTTCAGGCTTAATACCCCACTGAAATATATGGATAGTTCATATTGATCAGTGCTATTGTTTCAGGCAGTCTACAGACTGGGAAGAGAACCTAGCATGGGTTTCCACTTAGTTAATGTTTTCAAGGTTATCTTTGCAACCAGGAAAAACTAGGCCAGGTGCACACAACAAATTTTTGCCAGTATGCCTATGTCTATCAGGGTTATTGATGAGGGATTATTTCTGATTGACATAATTATGCTAGTGAAAGCCCTTAGTGCAGACATAGTTATACCAGAAAAACTGTGCATTTGCAGGTATATCTTATTTCAGCTGAGTGGGGCGGGGGTACACCTTCCTTGGCTGACAGGCATTAAAAGTCAGTGTCTGGTTTTTGGGTCGTCCATTGTTTTTTAAGGGTGCTCCATTCATATGAGTTGATTCCATTCAGTTCTTGATGGTGCATTTGCATTCCACCCATGCACACCTTTGCCTACATGATTAAAAAAAAAGTCTCTTATTCCCTGTGTAGAGGAGAAATTAACCCCTTCACACTTGGTGGCAATACAGACTGAGTGGGTAAACTGAGTCACTTGGCTTGTTCATAAAATATTACAAACATTTCAACATTCTCCACATCAGTGAAGTGCTCCTAATATAGACCTAGTTTTGTGTGTGTCTGCGTGCGCGCATTCGTGCACTCACATTCTGGTGCAGTCTGTGGCAAAGGATGGATTCTTTCATTACAAAATACACAAGGTCCTACCTGCGGCCCACTCCATTAAGAAGGTGGTCATTCGGCACCAGCTGAAGTTTCAAAGTTTTATGGAATGGTGGATGTAGAGCATAGTGAAGCAAATCTGTAAGACGGGGTGGGGGGGGTGGGCGGGTGCAGGGAAGGAAGAAGCAGGAATGCATAGGTAATTGTGGCCAGGTGGACATTGGAGAGATGTTTGCAGTCCTGATGCTAAGAGTAGATGGGAAAAGTCACTTAGCTGAAGAAAACCTCTTCCTGTAACTGAAGTCTGTTTCAGGAGCATACGTTAATCCTGGCTTTAGGTGGAATAATACTCTGGAGCAGCTGTGGATGAGTAACCAATAGGAGTTGGCTGCCAAGATGTGTCTTTAATACGTATATGTGCTAATGTAAATGACCTAATGCATTTCTAAGCACTCAAAAACATTATGTGGATTTGGGAAAACCCCTGAAATTTTAATTCCATAAGCAAAATATTATTTTGGCAGTGGATGACAGAAATAATCCTGCTCCCATATGTTTCATACTTCTGAAATTGAAATTAGTGTACAGTCATTTTCAAGCCAGTACTGAAATTTCACAAGAGAACCATTTGAGTATGTGTCAACTGAAGTATACAGGGCAGCAAAGAATTTTGCATGAACTTGGAAACTGCAGTTTTCTGGGAAATGCAAATTAGAATGAAGTTGACTTTTTGACCTGTTTTTGGAGCATCTTGAGAAAAGAGAACAGAGTGGAAATAGTGTATCCAAACTGAAAAGGGGGGTGATGACATTTTGTGGCTTGTGCCAATCAAATAACAGTTATGTTACATGCCTGAATTTTGAGGCTGTGGCCTGCCAGGAGGCTGTGTCATGTCACAGTTAGTTTATAGGTCCTCTCTGAGGGTTTAGAGTTTGGCTTTTGAGCAGTGAGCATCTAGTGCACCTGCTACAAGAAGAAAAGAAAAGTGACTGTATTTGGGTATAGCTCTAATATGTTAGAAACTCAAATTCAGGATACTAGTCCCTACAAGAAATCTGAACCTACATGAAGATCATAGGGATGGGATTATGAATTGTTACAACAGATGGATATTATCAGGGATGCTGATTTGGTTGATAAGCTATGGGGAATCCTCAAATAGGGAAAAAATTGTTTTTGCGGCTCTTTTTTGCCAGAGTAATGTGTGTCATAAGTAGCTAATATTTCATTTTTGAACATGTATTTGTTTAAATAACTGGAACATGACCCTGTTTACGTAGGATTTGAATACAATGAGATTTAGAAATATTAAGGGGTATAGGCATTAATAACATAATGCTGTACCTGTTGCAGAAGCATGAGGCATAACAGGCCGCAAGAATTGGTTCAGGGGTTTGACTTAGGATCCAGGGAGGACTAGCCCTTCTCTGTGCTGCATAGCTGTGGCTGCTATGCCATGGAGATATGCCAACAACATCTATGTAGATTCCTCGATTCCAAGGCCCGGAGGGACCATTGTGATCACCAATACATTAATGAAGTTTCTGCAGACTTGTCCCAAAAGTTTAGACCAGGTTTCAAATACATCCTCAGGGATATCTTGACATATTTATAATATCTGAAGGGGCTTGTTCTTAGGGGAAGCACAGCTTGAGGAATGGCACTTTTCCACACTATAAAAGTATTATATACTAATGAGACCTATATTAAATATCTGAATATCAACTCTTTTTTATAAATGACTGAAGAGACGGTTTGTAGACACATAATTGGAAGGAAAAGAAGAATATTGGAAAACTATTGAATCAGATACAAAAGGATTGCTTAGGTACCTGAGTGGCAAATAGAAGGCAGCTGAATTAATGCAGATCTTCTAGCAGAATGAGCTACGATGTGAGGAATAAAAGGAGAAACATGATTATTTCTGATTCTCAGTCTTTGTCCTTGGTTTTGTGTAGCACAATGGTCAAAAAAAGTGAGAGCGTGAAATGTCTGAGTTGTTGCAGAAAAAAAGCCAATGTTTAATTGGAATTTACATTAAAGAAGGCAAGAAAGAAGCTATGGGTAGTGAATGCTTCTGCTTGCAGAGTAGAGTGAAATATTTGCAACAAAACTGAACACACGTTAAATATTCCTCTCTTTCCAAACTCTCCAAAATCCCACCCTGTATTTTCACAAGCACCCAACTCCCACTGACTTCCACTGGCAACTGGGCAACTCCCTATCTCCTTGGAAATCCTAGCCACAGTGTTTAAAAAGTATTTTCTCTATTATTTGTTCACCCACTTATAGTAAAGGGTGTTAACTGGGATGGCTGAGCTATTCTGCCTGTACTACTCACATAGGCTTTCGGGCCAGATTTGCCCACCAGATCACTGCAAATCCAGATGCTGGGCCACCAAAGTAGGAAATCCTCCCCAGGGAGACTGTTTCAGTACAAAATTGCAGCAATTTCTTTTCTGGCAAGTGACATAGCCAGGGGAGCAATGTGCTGACTGACTCAGTCTCCTTGGAGAGACACGGCGGGTGAAGTAATACCTTCTGTTGGATCAACTTATGTTGGTGAGAGAGACAAGCTTTCAAGCTACACAGAGCTCTTCTTCAGGTCTGGGAAAGGTAATAAGAGTGTCACAGCTAAATACGAGATCAAACGGATAGTTTAGCATAAGTAGTTTACACACATTCTACAGGTCCATTCAAGGTGTGGCCCATTAACACTAATGCAGTCATAGGACAAAAATGGGGGTTAGTGGGTTACAGATTGTTGTAATAAGCCATAAATCCAGTGTCTTTATTAAGACCATTCTTTTTAGCATCTAGCAAAGTTATGAATTTAAACTCCCAGGCTTGTCTTCTGAAAGCATTGTGCAGGTTTCCTTTGAGGACGATAGGTCAGAAACAGACTGATCGCTTTTTATGAAAAGTCTTCACCCACAGGTGATAGGGTGTTTTTGTTTTTCTTCATTTTCCTGTGTGAATTCATTCAAGAGTGTAGTGATTGTCTGGTTTCACCCATATAGTTGTTATTGGGGCATTTAGTGCACTGGATAAGGTACACCACATGTTGTGATAGGTGTGTGCAGGATCCATGGATCTTGAAAGGTGTATTGTGCAGGGCGTTCATCATTGCGGCAGTGGAGATATGTCTGCAGGTTTTCCATCTGTTGTTCTGGGAGGATCTGGTGCTGCTTTGAGTTGGTGTGTCCTGGTCTGCAGGGAGCTTACTTCTGATGACGAGCTTGGAGAGGTTGGGGGTGGGGGGAGTTATTCGAAGGCCAGAAGAGAGGGTTCAAGAATGGTGACGCTCTTACTGACTTGTAGCACAAACCCTGAAGAATTGAATCCCTCATTCGGTGTGTAGGCCCTTTTTGGTTCACAGCTTCGACTGGCACCTATGCCAGGCAGAGTGAATCTGGTCCTTGTGTCTGTAACAGTACATAATTGAGGCCTGACTGGCCATCGTCATGCTTAATTCCCCCTTGAGTTGAGGGAACTAATTGAATGAAGTTTATTGCCTTGGTTTAATCCCCTTGATTTTCAGACAGGGAACTGATTGTGGCTTCCTCTACTTATTGAGTTTCCTTTCTAGTATTAGATTCTAAAACTAAATGTGCTGCTGCTTATTACCACAATGGCATTTGAACCCAGCCCCCTGAGAAATACCAGAGTTCTCTTCTCTTAAACTGAGGCAGGAGGGAGACTCCTCACAAAATGAACAGGGTGATTAGCACAGCAATAGCTTTATAGTCTCACACTTTGTCTTGCACAACTCTTTTCTCCCCAAGAGTCACCATTATCAAGGTATCGCATCGTGCTGTCCACTTCCCAAGCACACAGTTCTGTTTGCAGGTCTCAAAGAGGTGCCACTCAAGAATCCAAAACTAATTGACCATAGTTAACCAGGATGATTAGTCAGTCAGCAAATTTACTTGCCTGAACAAGAGACTGTGATACAAGTTGTTGCTGGGAATATGAGGTGGCTGCTGTTGCCACTATGTCTGGAAATCCTGTTACATAAGCACACTGTTACAGAGCAGTTAGCAATGACAAGAAAGAGCAGTAGAGTTGGCTGATTTTCAAAAGTTATTCAACCAAAAAAGAACAGTATTTTTTGAAAACTTTGGAAAACTTCTGGTAGCTTTCACTGTGGTACAGACGTGTGGGGGAATGTTATATCTCTCTTGATGATCACAACAAGCAGGTGGACAAATTTGTTGAATTATTGTCTCTATAGGTGTGAATACCCGGTGGGTTATCTTTGAAGGAGGAAACTCTGAGAAAGAGAAGAGGAGGAGGGTTAGTACTCCAGGGCAGGGTGCCAGGCTGTGCATATGCAACTTCAGGATACCACATACTGTGTGACAATCTTTTGCACAGTCTGAGGCAGTCTGAGTAGGTGCCCAGCTCTCCTCCCTGAGAGGCCTCAGACACTGGGCTGGGTACGATGCATGACGGTGGGTAGCCTGCTTTGTGCCAGGCCAGCCAAATATAATTGTGTATATAATGATTCCTGTCTTTCAAAGCTAGAGAATGCACAGCTGCTCCAATATCTATGAGCATATTTCAAGGAAAAAACTGTCTCCTTTTTCTTCGCAAGTGAGAGAGACAGAGATAGAGCCTCTGTCTGAAACTTCACGACAAAGTTCCATTTTGGGAGCGTGAAACCATCCTAAGTGAAACAGGAAAAAATGTTTACCAGGGAGCCATGCTAATTAGCATGTAAGGCATGTCAGAAACCTAAGATGCTATAGAATGCTAAGAATCAAGTGGCTTTTCATATTACTCCATGTGGTTCTTCACTGACATTTCAAGAAGACTCTGTTCAACTTGATGACAGTTGTCCCAGGAAGTGGCAAATTCAAATGAGGACAAATGGAGAGATGCACACACAAGTGTTAGAGACACTGACTGTCACCTGGCTTGTCAAAATCAGTGACAGACGTTGAATAGCTCATCTTGGGTTGAGTTCTAAGCAATGCAACTTTTGTAAAGCTATTTGGATTAATAGTAACTATTTACTTACAGCAAACTTGTTTGTCATCCCCCACCCCACCCTCTGGCTAAATGGTGAATGATGCATTCTCTTCAAGCAGGAATCCTCACAGTGAACCAGTGTGTGATGCTCCGGGATGCATGGTTCACTTGTTCTCTAAGTAGGAGCAAAGTTCCCACAGACAGCCAGGTGGTGGTGTTTTGCCCAACGATCTCACAGGCAGGGGTGAAAGTAAAATACAGCTCTTATCAGTAAGGGTCCCACTCTGCGCCCTCCCCCACCCCCCCGAAGAGGCGGGGGCTCAGATGGAAGGGGCAGGGCCAGGGTGGAAGTAAGTTACATTTCTTACCTGTACCATCCAAACACAAGCAACCCACCTCTCCTACGTACTTCATGGATCCCTCCCATTGCATGACTTAGATATAGAAAATAAAGCTACTATTACTACTACCAGTACTGTCTGTAAAAAAAACTTTACTATTGGAATAAGCCTGAAAAACTGAAAACTCACTGTCACATTTTTCTCCTTGTCCTTCCTCCTCCTCCTCCAGCCAGGCTGCCAGATGCAGCTAGGCTCCACGTTCCCCCGACCCCCGCACTCAGCAGGGGCTGCAGAGGCTCCCCGAACTGTGGGATTCGGGGCTATGTCTGGCACCCTTGTTAATTTCACTCACGGTTGTTGGGGTGGGGGGTGACCAAATCCAGGGCAGTTCTTTTCTGCCCCCTTGATGAGGCAATCTTCAATAATATAATACACAAAAAATACAATCAAAATCAGGAACCATTTACAAGTTCAAATCTCAGCCAGTCCCCCTGATCCCTGCTACAATCTAGAGGGGAGCCCCTGCTGAGTGGGGAGGGTTGGGGGAATGGGGAGCCTAGCCTCATGGGCAGCCAGACTGGAGGAGGAGGGAGGAGAGAAACGGATGTGACAGTGAGTTTTCCCTTTCCACTGGCTTTTATTAGCTCTGGATTTAAGCTCTGCGGCCAAATGGCTATTGTATTCTGCCCCTGCCTTGGTCTCACTGTCCCCTCCCTTCTCCACAACCCTGAGTGAAATTAACAAGGATGCCAGAAATAGCCCTGAATCCCGCGGTTCAGACCGCAGGGTGAACAGATAAATTTAAACTGTTCTTATGCAGGCAGCAGGCTACCTGGGGAGGCTTCTCCCTCAACCAGTCCCCCTGCTCCCTGCTACAAGCTGGAGAGCAGCCCCTGCTGAGTGGGAGGTTTGGGAGAACGCAGAGCTTAGCCTCGTCAGGCAGCCTGGCTGGAGGAGGAGAGGGAGAGAAACACCAAACAAATGTGACAGTGAGTTTTCCCTTTCCAATCTTTTATTAGCCTTGAGTTTGAACTTTTTGTTATGCAGCCAAAAGAGGTGAAAGTAAGCCAGTACTGCATGCTTCACTTGTTTGCCGGTACACGGCTGCACCTTTTTTTACGGGTACTCCATACCGGCTTACTTTCACCTCTGCTCACAGGCTACATAGGCAGGACATAAGATAGCAAAGCAGGGCAAGCAATCTGTGGAGTATGGAAACGATGAGGGTTACATCATATAGAACTATTTAATGTATACATCTTATGAGTTTTTCTTATGAGCTGGATATATGGTTCTAGGTATTGTAGATGGTGGAAATAATCCCATAAAATATCATGTGTTTGTCCTATAGTTTGATGGAACAAAGTTTGGCAAGTGGACGGGAGTATACATCCTTCCTCTAATGTATCACTTTCCCTTTGGGGTTGTAGTCTGTTCCTTGATGAATTAGCCAGGTGTGGTTCCCAGTGCACAAAGGTGTGTGTTACCATAGAGGAATTCTACCTAACTGCCTCTGGGGCGGGGAGACGGGGAATAACTCCTTTACCCCTAGCACGTCAGTGTAGCAGAGAACAGGTGTCAGCCCTACGCGTGTGTTACTGTTTTGTGAATCTTGATGTACAGGTTATGCTACAGCTTTATTGCATTGGTACGGTACTGTATTAAGAGGTAATGGAAAGCTCTGATCGCGTGCCCCAGCTTGAGCTTTGCATATCATATTTAAAAACAGACATTTCCCTAAGGTATCAGACAACAGAAATAATACTATATTTTATAGAGTGAGAAAATGAAGTTTCCAGTGAGAATGCTTAAAAAGCTCCAGAGATATTACTGAATTTACTGGTATTCCCCTTTATAAGTATAAAGAATCCTCTGAAACCTCATGACCTCTCCAACCCAGAATGAATATTTTATGTGTGTATACTGTAGGCTACTTGAAAACAGCATTCTCCTTCTTAGCAACCTCTTTGCCAATTAAAGGTTGAAGTAATAGAAATAATGATGACATTGGATTGATTTACTTCTTTCTTGTAAAGTTATGATATTTGCAAATAACAAAATCAGAACTGGAAAGAGAAATATAGGAGCCTGAACTTACCATAAATGTGATTGAATAGTTACTACTGAGAGACATTGATGTAATGAGTTTGAATATACTCCAAACAGTTCCAACATTCTTATGAAAAATTTAAGGAAATACCATGTTGAGCACTTTCAAATGTATTATAAAAAACCTCCAATAAAATCAGGGGAAAGCTAACTGAAAAATCTCTTACAATATAACAACAACATTCCTTTCTACATGCCTAAAGTACTATGCAGTTTGTTGGCAGTTTTTTAGGGAAGAAAGAGGTGGAAAATACTAGCTTTCTTATTATGAACATTAAATTAGAAACCTGTTTTTCAGTGGTTGCTGCTTACTTGACATCCTGACAGGCCCCTTTTTCATGCTGCACTATTAAATAAAATAAAACAAAGGAGAAGGAAACATTATTTTTGTTCATCTCTCTACATGATCCCAAGGTGCTCAGTAAGTGCCTCCCTTTGGTACTTTCAAGTTAACATGCTAAAACTATAAATAATGCTTTTACTGTTCAGTTGAGCCCCTCTTTAATTATAGAGAGACACTAGTTTCTCCATAGTGATTTTTTTGACCTGTAACAATGCTTTGCACTTCTGTAGCGCTCTCCATAAGAGCACCTCCACAAGCTTGACAATCATTAACAAATTTAGCCTGCCAACTCCCCTGTGAGGTAGATAAGTACTGCATTAGCATTGCTAGTTTACAAATGGGGAAACTGAGAGGTCTGATTATTGCTGCTATACAGTATGGAAAGGCACTTCCCAAAACATACCCGAGACATGCTTGCCCTAAAGAGATTATAACCTAAATAAATACATTACAAAAGAAATGGATGCAAGAGAACAAAGGGGGTGGGTTGAGTGAAAGGAGCACATGGTTACAACATCGCTTGGTTGCTTTGAGAGTGGTGTACACATGTCAGTACTCAAGTTCTGAATTTTGTTTGCCGAGAGAGTGGTTTTTAGCTGCTGTGGTCTTTGCAAAATTGAAAAAAGAGAATTAGGAGATGGGTGAGAAACAGAATAGACCAGGATGTAGTGAGGTTGGACAGCTGAGGGGCCACAGTGATAGAAAAGTTGTGGGATGAAGGAAGATCGTCCATCAATGGCAGTAGAGCAAATGAGAAAAAAAGGTCCAGAGTCCTAGGTTTAAAGTTGGGTGAATATGATATCTGGAAGTCTGAAAGTCACTCTGAGTCTCAGTAGAGCTGGAATTCCCTGATTTCTCCCATGTAACTTTGTAGCTAGTGCTGGCTGTTTTAGTGAAAGAGCTCTGAGGATTCATGGCTTCCCCAAAGTTCACCCCCACATGCTGACCTTGGCAGGAGCTGTTGCCCATTGAATAGGGAAGGAGAGGCTGCTAAGTGGAATCTTGTCCTTGGCTGCCCTCTAGTTCAGACCTATCCTTGGTATCCTCAGATTTCCTGAGCCTTGGAGCTGGAAAATTACCCTTTAAATGATGTTCCTTTTCCAGATTACTCTGAGATATCTAGCATAGAAGAAATAAATTGGCTGATGATGAGATCAGTTATACACATGGTCTGTGGAAGCATCTGTAATCCCTCTTCTGCAAGCAGAATCCTTTTGCAATGTTTCCAGCTCTGTGATTTTATCATGACCCTTATGATATTTGGTGTATTCCTTCAGTTTTTAAGGAGTCATGTGATTAGGTGACAGTCTCAGTTTGCATTTTTTTAAAATAAATGTTAGCCTTCAAGGTTCCAGAGAAAAGCTAAGAAAATCCAACCCCAGGGTATCACAAATATTCACAAAACAGAAGGTAAATAAAAAGAATCTAAAATATATACATTTTTTTTTTAATCTCATGATTTTTTAATGCTTGGGGCTGGCAATACTCCTTTTGGATTGTCACATACAGGGGCACCCATTTGGATTGGGTGAAAATGGACACACATGTTTGCTTTGCTCCTTGCACTTTTGCAGTATGTTGTACCTTTGGCACCAACAGATGTTTCAGGTGCCTTTCAATATCAATACGGCTTCATTCTGTACCTGAAGAGTGCTCACTGAGTTCCCTGGGTTATAGAATCAGTCCCTTACCACCGTGGTTTGATTCTATGCTAGGTTAAATACAGAGCTGCCTTTAAAGGCTCTGTAAACTACTTAAGCCTTCAGTACCATTATCACTATGTGCTGATAATTTTTTCTAGGAGTTTGAGTGCTACATTTTAGTTTTCTACTGTAACATGGTACTGGATTTTAAAATACACAGAGGGTTGATCCTTCTCTCAAAGTGAAAGTCTTGCAACAGAAGTTAAATTATTACGTAGTATTGCATGTGTATATGAAGGAGAGAACAGACACTTATCTAATTTGCCCAAAAAACAAGTGACTATTCTGCAACTAAGAAGTCTGGTCACTAGCACCACTGTCAAATGCTTCTCCATCATATGATTTAAAGGACTATAGTGCACTCCATCATTGTATTGGCAGGAAGCATTTGTATTTCTATGAAGCATTCAGGAGTATCCCTTAACATTGCTCTTAGAAGGATTGTCATTTTAAAAATATGTTTTGTCCTGCTTTTGAAACACATTTAATCTTTTCCCCATTAATCTGCTTTCCCTAAACCTTTCCCTAATTCTTCCTCGAGGATTCCCCACCTGCTGTGCAGGCTACACAACATAGTGAATCTAATCATGTCTGGAATTATTTTATCATTTTAATCCATATTTTTCTGTTATTTGCTTTCCAGAGTCTTAGATATAAATTGTACTGTGCTAAGCAATGGTGGGAGTTAGTCTCTTTCTGAAAAGGCTATGATTATGTAGATAAGATAAATTGATTATGTTCTGGAATATAGTGTTAGCCTTGCATGTAAGCTAAGCTTGATTCTTAGATTTGTTGAATTTATTTTAGACTTCAAATTGTACTTCCACTGAGCAACAACCCCCTCCCCTGTGCATTTAATTGTTAATATTAAGAAGGTTTGCTTTAATATTTAAAACATTTTCTGTCATAGACTCCACGCTATTGTCACTTTGAATTTGTTCATGCTGTGTTCATATACATTTTTTTATATGTTTCTTTTTCTGGGAAGCTTTATAAAATAATTAAAATGAAGACAACAACATTGCCTATTTTCTCAAAAATTATTAATAGCACTAATTTTACTTACTTAGGTACAAATCATAATATCTTGGCTTCAAATAACACAGGAAACCAGTCTTAATTCAAATTAAGGGCCATATACTGGGCCAGACTTGGATTTTTGATGGGAATACTCTGGATTTTTGATGGCGTAACAGAGATTAGAATTTGGTCCAATGTCCCCAATTCTTCTGCATGGAACTCCCGTTATATATGCTGAACAAGCGCATTATTCAGTTTACATTTTTGCATGCTGGGAAGGGCAGATCCCTTGTGACTTTGACTTACAACATATAACAACAAGGCTGTTGCCCCTGTATTACTTTGATATGTGATGTTTTTCTTATGGGCACCAGGTAATATGAAACACCTAAAATAAAATCATATATAGATACCTAAGCTTTTGCTATTAACAGCAGTTCTGGTGCAGGTGTCATAAAGAAATAGCCCTGGAGGCTCCATACTGTTTCCTTCAATAGATTTCACTGTGGTTCCAGGGTAATTTACTCGTTCAAGGTTGTCTTTTTTTCCTCTACTTTTGATATCAGCTGAAGGAATGCTCAGCAACTTTAGCTATTGATCATCCATGTAAGTAGAAAGGTCTAGTACTGCTCCTTCTGATGTGTTTTATAAAATATAACCTAGCAAAATCCTCCCGGAAACTCATCACTAATACACTGTAAACCGTTTGTAAAGGCCTATGATTTCTGCTATTTTCATTCTGAGTGGGACATTAGGGGTCCAGCCACATTTCATTATCCATCTGAATCAGTTTTTCAATTTAGAGCTCTCTGCCTAACCATGAGCACTAAATTATGACTAGATTCTTTCCCTGCCTAGTGGGAACACTAAATAGATAAATAAAAATCATTGCAGAATAATTGTAGGTGCTGTGGGCTCAACGCCAAACCAGGCCAATTCAGCCTTTGAGCCTCGTCTGTCTGTTTTTTTCCCCATCGTAATAGGGTATTCAATTATAATCTTTTCTGTGCGTGCACAGTGGAGGTTTGCATACAGTGGCCTAGGGGCATTATTAATCTCAATGCATTTGGAGAGTGAATGAAAAGACTAAAGGTTAGGGGGCAAATCTCTTTCCCTTAAAGCTGTATTCATCACTTAGGGTCTTTTTCAAATTGTACTCTTCCCCCCCACACCCCTGCCCCTCCTTGGATACAGGACAATGAAAGCATTAGCACAGGGATTATGGATCTTCATATTCACGGTGGGGGAGGGGGCCTGCTCCTGGCAGCAGGATATGGAGGTTTAAATGCACCACTGAACTAGTGCTTCCTACTAGTGAGCCAACAACAGTATAATTCAGTGACAGAGCTTTCTGGGGGTACACTAGCTAGTTTCTAAAGTGGGGAAAATAATAGATCATAGCATAAATGTCTAGATAGAATTCATAGCAAATAACATATTCCATGAATTTTGCTTATTATGTTCAAAAACGGCCTTCCAGCAGCTTATGATTTTCTTGAATTTATTAATTAATCAAAATGATCTGAATACTTTCTGTGAATAATTCTTAGATTGCATATGGCTTGTGAGCACTTCATTGTGAGAGCCCAAAGTTAGCAATATGGGGTGATATTTTCAAAAGCACCATAGTAATTGGAAGCAGAAGATCCCATTGAAAGTCATTGCCACCCCTGAAACTATATGGGCTGGTTTTGACTGGACATGTATGTCACATCATATGTGCATTCTTTGCCTGTCTAAAAGAAAACAAATTAGAATCCAGTTTCACCACTAATCATAGAATCATACAACTGGAAGGGACATCGAGAGATCATCTAGTCCAGTCCCCTGCACTCATGGCAGGGCTAAGTATTATCTAGACCATTTCTGACAGGTGTTTGTCTAATCTGCTCTTAAAAATCTCCAATGATGGAGATTCCACAACCTCCCTGGGCAATTTATTCCAGTGCTTTTCCTGCTGTCCAACCCATTGCTTCTTGTCCTATCTTCAGAGGTTAAGAAAAAACATTTTTCTTCCTCCTCCTTGTAACAACCTTTTACATACTTGAAAACTGTTATCATGTCCCCACTCAGTATTCTCTTTTCCAGACTAAACAAACCCAACTTTTTCAATCTTCCCTCATAGGTCATGTTTTCTAGACCTTTCATCATTTTTGTTGCTCTTCTCTGGACTCTCATATTTGTCCACATCCTTCCAGAAATGTGGCACCCAGAACTGGACACAATACTCCAGCTGAGGCCTAATCAGAGAGGAGTAGAGCGGAAGAATTACTTCTCGTGTCTTGCTTACAACACTCCTGCTAATATATCCCAGAATGATGTTCGCTTTTTTTGCAACAGTGTTACACTGTTGACTCATATTTAGTTTGTGGTCCACTATGACCCCAGATCCCTTTCCACGGTACTCCCTCCTAGGCAGTCATTTCCCCATTTTGTATATGTGCAACTGATTGTTCCTTCCTAAATGGAGTACTTTGCATTAGTCCTTATTGAATTTCATCCTGTTTACTTCAGACTATTTCTCCAGTTTGTCCAGGTCATTTTGAATTTGAATCCTATCCGCCAAAGCACTTGCAACCCCTCCCAGCTTGGTATCATGTGCAAACTTTATAAGTGTGCCTAGTATGCCATTATCTAAATCATTGATGAAGATATTGAACAGAACCAGACCCAGAACTGATCCCTGCAGGATCCCACTCGTTATGCCCTTCCAGCAAGACTGTGAACCACTGATAACTACTCTCTGGGAATGGTTTTCCAACCAGTTTTGCACACATCTTATAATAGCTCCATCGGTTGCATTCCCCTAGTTTGTTTATGAGAAGGTCATGTAAGATAGTATCAAAAGCTTTACTAAAGTCAAGATATACCACGTCTACCGCTCCCCCACTCCCCCCATCCACAAGGCCTGTTACCCTGTCAAAGAAAGCTATCAGGTTGGTTTGACACGATTTGTTTTTGACAAATCCATACTGACTGTTACTTATCACCTTATTATCTTCTAGATGTTTGCAAATTGATTGCTTAATTATTTGCTCCATTATCTTTCTGGGTACAGAAGTTAAGCTGACTGGTCTGTAATTCCCTGGGTTGTCCATATTTCCCTTTTTATAGATTGGCACTAGATTTGCCCTTTTCCACTCTTCTGGAATCTGTCCCATCTTCCATGACTTTTCAAAGATAATCGCTAATCACTCAGATATCTTCTCTGTCAGCTCCTTGAGTATTATAGGACGCATTTCATCAGGCCCTGGTGACTGGAAGACACCTAATTTGTCTAAGTAATTTTTAACTTGTTCTTTCCCTATTTTAGCTTTTTTGATCTTACCTCATTTTCATTGGCATTCACTATGTTAGACATCCAATCACCACCAACCTTCTTGGTGAAAACCGAAACCAAGAAGTCATTAAGTACCTCTGCCATTTTCACATTTTCTGTTGTTATTTTTCCCCCTCTCATTGAGTAATAGGCCTACCCTGACCTTAGTCTTGCTCTTGCTTCTAATGTATTTGTAGAAAGTATTCTTGTTACCCTTTATGTCTGTAGCTAGTTTAATCTCATTTTGTGCCTTGGCCTTTCTAATTTTGTCCCTACATACTTGTGTTATTTGTTTATATTCATCCTTTGTAATTTGATCTAGTTTCCACTTTTTGTAGGACTATTTTTGATTTTTAGATCATTGAAGATCTCCTGGTTAAGCCAGGGTGGTCTCTTGCCATATTTCCTATCTTTGCTGCGTAGTGGGATAGTTTGCTCTTGTGCCCTTAATAATGTCTCTTTGAAAAACTGCCAACTGTCTTCTATTGTTTTTCCCCTTAGACTTTCTTCCCATAGGCTCTTACCTACCAACTCCTTGAAATCCATTGTCTTAATTTTGCTGTTCTCCTTCCTACCATTCATTAGAATCATGAACTCTATCATTTCATGATCACTTTCGCCCAAGCTGCCTTCCACTTTCAAATTCTTAACCAGTTTCTCCCTATTTGTCAAAATCAAATCTAGAACAGCCTCTCCCCTAGTAGATGTCTCCACCTTCTGAAATAAAAAATTGTCTCCAATACATTCCAAGAACTTATTGGATAATCTGTGCCCTGCAGTTATTTTTCCAACAGGTGCCTGGGTAGCTGAAGTCCCTCATCACCACCAAGTCCTGTGTTTTGGATGATTTTGTTTGTTTAAAAAAAGCCTCATCCATCTCTTCTTCATGGTTAGGTGGTCTGTAGTAGACCCCTACCATGACATCATCCTTGTTTTTTACCCCTTTTATCCTTACCCAGAGACTTTCAATAAGTCTGTCTCCTATTTCCATCTCAACCTCAGTCCAAGTGTATACATTTTTAATATATAAGGCAACACCTCCCCTTTTTTAGCCTGCCTGTCCTTCCTGAGCAAGCTGTACCCTTCTGTACCAATATTCCAATCATGCATATTGTCCCCCCAGGTCTCTGTGATGCCAACTGTGTCATAGTTGTTTATTTACGAGCATTTTGAGTTCTTCCTGTTTGTTCCCCATATTTCTCACCTTATTATACAGACATCTAAGATACTGATTTGACTTCCCCCTCCAGTTCTGTCTTGTCTCTCCTTTATCCCTGCTATAACAGCCCATGCTCCCCCCAAATTCCAAACCTACTCCTGGGTCTCCATGTTCTTGACTTACCTGTGGGCTTTGGTTACCTGTCCCCTTCTAAGCTAGTTTAAAGACCTCCTCACTAGGTTAGCCAGTCTGTATTCAAATATGCTCTTCCCCTTCCTCGATAGTGGACCCCATCTCTGCTTAGCAGTCCTTCTTCTTGAAACAACATCCCATGGTCAAGGAAGCTGAAGCCCTCCTGATGACACCATCTTCACAGTCAGGCATTCACCTCCAGGATGCATCTGTCTGTGCCTGAGCCCCTACCCTTGACCGGAAGTTTTGAAGAGAACACCACTTGCGCTCCAAACTCCTTCACTCGTACTCCCAGAGCCCTATAGTTACTTCTGATCTACTGAGGATCATATCTTGCAGTATCATTAGTGCCCACATGTATGAGTAGCATGTGGTAGTAGTCAGAGAGCCAGATGATCCTCAACAATCCCTCCATAACATGTCGGATACAGGCCCCTGGCAGGCAGAAATACTTCCCAGGATGCCATGTCACAGCGACAGATGGGTGCCTCCATCTTCCTCAGAAGAGAGTCACCAACCACCACTACCCTACGTTTCCTCCTCGGAATGGTGGCTGCAATCCTCCCAGCCTTGGGGGTACATGGCTTCTCCTCCTCCTCCTTTGGGGGTGATTCCTCATCGTTCCTTGCCAAGGCAGCAAGTTTTCCATCACCATGGTGGGTGGGTTGGGAGTAGTAGTGGAGCACTGCCTGCTGTCAGAAGTAACCAGCTGCCAGTGCCCTTCCTGTGACAGAGCCTTATCCTCCACCTCAGGTGGTGTGACAGCAGTCCTTTCTAGCTGGATAGCGTCCTCAGCCTTGGATGTCTCCATGTGAATACTCTAAAGGAATTCCTTATGGGCCAGGATGCTCCTCAGCCTAGCCACCTCCCTCTGTAGCTCTCCCACCTGCTTCCTGAGAGATTCCACCAGCAGGCACCTTTCGCACTGGATGGTCCCCCCAGCTGGCTTTCTGAGAGAGGGGAATGCAGGCCACAGTCTCTGCAAATCCACACCAGGATCTGGGTAGAGGCATCCATGATTAGGTTGTCTGTCTGGATACAAGTGCAGGTGGAGAAGACAGGAGCAGCATTGGCACTGGCGATGCAGCCCTTCCTAATCATAGCGACTATATTACAACTCCCTCCTTCAAACTCCCCTGTTTGCAGTCCCCTGTTTGCTAGCTCCCCTTGGTCACTGAGCCTCTGGCTTTTAAGGCCTTCTCTCCTAGGTCAGCCCTATCCCCTTAGTAATCACAGAGGGGGAGGGTGATCACAAGGCTGATTGAGACTGATCAAAGATGATCAGTGATGATCCAGGGAACAAAGGCTCCAACAGTCCCCAGACACACAATCTCAACTGATCCAGTAACTGAAATAACCTGAAAGAGAGAGAAACACAAACAGCCAAACAGACTCACTCACTTACCCCAAAGTTAGTACTCGCACCTTGTTCATTCAGCAGGGGGATCTCCTTCTTCCCCTCTCAAACTCTCCTGTTTGCGGTGAACTCAAGTTCATGAATTCAAAGACGACTCTGAATTTTCTATAACAATGGCTTAGGGGTTTGGATAAATCATTTGGGGAACTGGGTGCTTCTACAAAGTTCAGGGGATGTAAGTAAAGAAAACTGATGAGAGGTGAATGAATAATAAATGTAGAGTTGTTAGTAGTTTGGGATTTTTATTACTTAATTTCCACATTACATTTTTTCTTACCAAAGAAATGATTCTTCACCATGCATTAGCTGAAAACACAATGCAGTTTGTACAGGCGACCATCGTTATTGGACCTTCCCAAAACACTGAGTAAAATTTTTCTCCTTCTTTATTAAGCTACTGATTATCGTTATCAGGCCTGAGAGTGCTTTAAATAAATCTTAGTGTTGCTGAAAGGAGGTTTCAACATATATTGAACTTACATGGGAACAGTAAAGATAAGGAAATAATGATTTCTCTACCTCTTTGTTTTATTTTGGATATTTTTCAGAATATCAGGGCCTGGACTTTTTGTTAAACAATTTTGATTGAAGGCTTGTGACTGAAATTGATCTAGTTCAGTGTGTCAAAGAGGTGGGGAAGGATTCTGGATACTACTGAATATAAGTCTTTCAACATACACGTAGTGACCCCAACTGGAGTGCCCTCCTGCTGCAGGTCATATCATGACAGGCATGCCTGCCTCAGATTCCCCTTTAGGGATTTCCCCTTGTAAATCTACTTCAGGGTCTCTTGCTTAAATAATGTTCCTCTATGAGGCTGGTTTATTACCAAACAGGTCATTGAATTATCAACAAAAGACCCAGACATAGTCTATTTCCCACACCCAGTGGAAACAGTCCTCAAAACCCCATTCTTCCCAGTGGGTATCCCAACCAGACCCTCCATTGGGAATCCTTCCATGCCACAGTCCAGTGTCTTCTGCCATACCTTGGTTCTTTGTTGGTCCTCTTCTCTCCTTCTGCCACGACAGCTGCCCCAGTTCTTCCAGCTGAGATGAAACCCCCTTTTCCCTGCAGGAACTTCACAGCCTTTCTGCTGGGAGCTCATCCTTGGAACTAGGGCTGGGGCTTCCATTAGGCGACCCTAGGCAGTTGCCTAGGGCGCCAGGATTCGGAGGGCGGCATTTTGTGCGTGCTCCCCACAGGTTTCGCTCCCGTTGCACCGCCAAAGAAGGACCTTCTGCCGACGTGCCGCGGAAAACAGCGGCAGGCAATTGAGCAGCTCAATGACTGCCGCTGTTGCCTGCGGCATTTCGGCGGAGGGTCCTTCTTCAGCGGCGCGACGGGAATGGAACCGGAAGCTCCCACGCGCCCCGTGGGGAGCGCACAAAATGCTGCCCTCCAAATTCTGCCTAGGGCGCCAGAAACTCTGGCGCCGCTCCTGCTTGGAACATCCCTCACTGTTCCCCTGGGTCCTTCTCTCTGGCACGGAGAAGTCAGTAGATAACTCCCTCCACTGCTCCCCTGCCTTCGGACCTCTGCGGCCCTCAACTTCAGCTCTCTGGCTTAGAACTGGTAGGTGGGCATTTCCCTCTGCTGCTGCTCCTGCCTCCAGCCCTGGGTCTCTGCCATGGGGATGTCAGCCAGCAAACCCCTCTTCCTGCTCTCCTTGCCTTCAGCATTCCCCCAGTAAACACCTTCCATCTCCAGCAGCCAGTGGCCAGACCCCAGTGCATCTCCGGCTCCGGGAAGTCTCTGCTTCCCACCCCGTGGGGCTCCACCTGTTTCCCTGGAGTTGAGGATCCTGGGACTGGTGCAGAAGCCTGGCCAGTCTCGGCCAGTTGTGGGGGGGGACAGTGTGGGGGGCTTGACTGGGCCCCTCTAGGCAAGTGGGTCCTGAGGGAGCCTGGCCGGGGCAGGCCCTGACCTGGCAGATCGCACCACTCCCGAGGGGCCGGAGCAATTCCCTGCCCCGGGACCAGCCCTGGCTGTACTGGCAGCTCAGCTTGGCAGACAGTTGCCTCCCAGCAGGGCTGATGAGAGCAGCCGGGAGGCAGGGCATGAGGGAGTGGGTGTCTGGAGGGCCTTGGGGGTGGGGTCCGGGGCTGTGCGGGGGTGGGGAAGACCTGTGTGTGCTGGGGCACTAGGGAGTGGGGGTTTTGTGTGGGGTGCTGGGCAGTTGTGGTGGGGCTATGGGCAGGGGGGCGCTAGGCAGGGATGGTGTTGTGCAGGGCGCTGTGCATTTGTGGCAGGGTCTGGGGGGGTGCTGGATATAGTGGGTCCAGGAGTGCTCTGGCCATAGGGAATTGGAGGGCTGTTCCAGTGTTTGGGGCGGGGAGGCTGTGTGGCATGGCATGAGCCCACCCCTGAGGGGAAGGGGCACGCTGGCCGCACAGGTCTGGGTGGGCCACTGTGCATCTGGCAACTGCCGGTTTGTAAATGGTGCCCTCACACTGGGCTGGGCGGAGCAGGACCATCCCTGCCATGCCATGCCCTTGGTCAGCTGCTCACTTAGAGACTGACCCCCATGCACCATGCTCCATTGCCCCCGGGGGGGGGGGCCACAAATATGTTGGGCCCACAAAAGGTTAATCTGGCTCCGCCGGCAGCTCTCCTCTGCCCTTTCTGATTCTCACTCAGGCAGCTCTAATCACTTGCTGTGCCCCGCCTCCCACTTCTCTGATTCTCCCATATAATTTTATAGCCCCAGGTGCTGCCCTGCCATCTTAACTAGCCAAGTGGGAGCTGGGGAGCTGGACCTACTTCATTTATAGGGGCCAGCCACTTTTTGATGCATACACTACTACTTTTCTGTTGTTGAATTGTACGGTGCAGCTCTCTAAGCATTCACAGTTGTGATCTCTTACGTGACTCTGTGTAGCTTCATGGGATAGCCACGAACCAGGGCTATTAGACAAGAACGAATGTTAATAAGCCTTGATCCCACTGAATCTTCGGTGTGCAAAATTCATGGGCATGTTCCTCATTGAAAGCACACAGTTTAATTTCAGAGGCTGAGATTTTCAAGGAGTCTAGAAGTTCAATGGGATATGGATGCCTACCTCCCCAAGGCTCCTTGGAAAATCCCAGCTTCACAGTTTAGCTCCCTATCCTGTCTATACATGGTGCTACAGTAGAAAAACAGTAGAAGCTGCTTTAGTTGACAATTTATTACACACATGCAGTAGGTCGTGGTCTCCTGGGCTCCACAGAAAAATTTGTTGCTCAGTATTTTGAAGGGTCTTTCCTTTTCAAACACCATACACAGACTAGGTCGTTGCCTCCCCCCATGTACCTCTTCAGTGCTTCCCCCTTCTTCTGGAAATGAACTTGCTCAGAGCTTCCCTAAATGCCCTAGTAAGGGTTAGGTCATTTCCAGACTGACAGTGATAGAGGGAAGATCCTGAAAGGCCCCTGTGACAGAAGGTAAGGAGTGAGTACCTATTGAGAAGCTGGGGAAAGGTGGGTGCAAGCCTGCCCTCATCTAAAGGCCCCTCCTCCAGCCTAAGGGGAGGAGCTGCTGAACCCAGCTCTTAACTGGAATTGGAGGGCAACCAATGAAAAACAGGGATGGGAGTGAGGGTCACAGGTTCAAAATCAGGGATCCAGAAGTGGACACCAAGCAGAGAAGCCCGGACAGTACTCGCTGCTCCTCAGAGGCGTCCAGGGAGCCAGCGATGCAACCCACATGAATTCTGCCTGGATACATGAGCCAAGGGAGGAATGAAAATAGGCCCCACAGTGACAGAGCACCTCCTTGTCCAGCATCCTTCTACTGCAGCTCCCATTGGCCTGGAGCAGTAAATCACGGCCAATGGGAGCCGCAATCGGCTGGACCTGCGGACGGGTCAGGTAAACAAACCAGCCCGGCCGGCCAGGGGCTTTCCCTACACAAGTGGCGTCCCAAGTTTGGGAAACACTGTCCTACTGGTATGATGGATGGCCACCTTACCAGAACCAGGAGGAGGTTGATGAGAAGGTTCTCACAACTTCATAGGGTCATGGATGGGATTTGCGTAAATCTGAAGGTGCAGGGAAAAGTGCAGCCAGAACCTAAGGAGAAGGTTCTGGAGGAGCCAGAAAAGGGGCTGCAACCTGGCACATTCAAGGTAGATGTGTTCCAGGGTCTCCCTTATGCCTCAGAAGGGGCAGGCATCAAGGATGGGGGTAAACAGCACCAGGTACATGTCCGTGCTCACAGCTCCATGAAGGAACTATCAACTAATATCCCTAGCTGGCCATGGGAGCAGGGTGGAATACAGACTGGTCCACCAAGGTTCCTCACCTTCCAGAGGTGGTAGGAGGTCCCACCACTTGGAATCAGGAGGCAGGAGCCTGATGACAAGGTCCAGAAGGCCAGGGGTAAGAGGCAGGCAGGGAGCACCCTTCTGTAGGACCCGTTCAAGGAAGATGCGAGAGGCAGGCGGTAAGGCTGCCCTCACTTCCTGGAGTATGCGCCAGGTCCCGGACCATGAGGAGCATGTCATTGGCATACACTGACAGGAACACCCATGACTGTGGCTCATGGAGCACCAACCCCATCAACCTCCTGTGGAGGAGACAGAGGAAGGGCTCGATAGCTAGAGTGTACAGATGGCCTGACAGCAGACAGCCTTGATGCACCCCTTGCCTGAAGCTGACAGGTTCAGTCAAGGTGCAGTTGAGCTTGCCCAGACACTCCGTGAAAGTATTCAGCACCTGAAGAAAGCTCACAAACCAGAGCCCAAAGCTGAATGCCAGCAGAGTGCCCAGGAGATACCTATGGTCCACCCTGTTGAATGCCTTCTCCTGGTCCAGGGACAGGAGGGTGAATGACAGACCATCCCTATACCTGAGTGTAGGAGATCCCTGACCCAATAAAGATTATCAAAGATGGTACGGCCCGAGACAGTATAGTACAGATGGTACGGTCTCTGCCAGCACAGACCCCAGCTGCAGCAAGATGACCCTTCACGACAACCTTGTAGTCTGTGAGGAGGAGCAAGATAGGACACCAATTCCAAAGGTCACAGAGGTCCCCCATCTTGGGCAGCAGGGCAAGCACGGCTCACCTGCATGACAGGAGGAGCACCCCGCTCCCCAAAGACTCAGTCCAGACAATGGCGAGGTCCCAGCCAAGGATGTCCAAGAATATGTGGTAGATCTCCACATTCAGTCCGTCGATGCCTGGGGATTTACTGGTGGGCATCAGAGGGCTTCTGAGTACTCAGCCAGAGTGAGAGGCAGCTCCAGCAAGTACCGGTTGCCTGCGCTCACTGTTGGGAATCCATCCCAGAGCACCCCGCAGGCATCGGCATTGGTCAGAACCAGGAAGAAGAAGCTGGCTTAGAATGCCCTGGCCCTGCCCTGCATCTCCACAGGATCTGTGAGGGGGTCCTGTCCCCTGCCAGGACACAGGTGAGGTGCTTCTTGGCCCCCCTCCTTTTCTCTAGGACATAGAAGAAGCTGGTTCCGCAATCCATCTCCCTGTCTTTGCATTCACTTAACCTTCCTTTCAGTGGCTTTCCCTTCACCCAAAGGTGTTAAGGCTATCTGCTCTATTAATCTCTTTCACCACACCTTCCACCTAGCCCTCTAGAATGGGTAGCTCATTCCTCTGTTCTTTCCACCTCCTATTATGTAAGGGAAGGAAAGGAATGGTATTGCACTCTCCTGACCAGCCACTCCCACCCCACTCAGAGGTGATTAATGTTGGAAGTGACCCCTTTTTCTTTCACTATCCCCTATACGCTAGAAAGAGAAGGGGTCCATCTATTGAAATGTTAATACACTAGATCTTTTGGTAGAGTTCAGACCATATTTATGGACCCTTTGCCTGATCTTAATCTATAGTTTCAATGGCAGACCCCAAGAGGGCTTGGATCTTGGAATCCATGGTCAGTATATCTATGGTTGTAGAGTATGAACTGAATGAACTCACTCACCACCATGACAGTGTGACGTGACACTTGCATCTCCTCTGGCAAGCAGGGCAAATGTAAAAAAAATCAGGGATCCCAGACGGAGTTAGCTGCTATGCTGAAACCGGTCTCCTAATGGAACAACATGAAGATTGTGTGTGTTGAATATTGCATTCAGTTTTTTTACATAACTAATTAAAATCCAAATCTTCTCTTTGTCCCTGGAAAATTACTGAGAAATTCAAGAAGAAAAATCAACAAGTTTTCCTATAACAAATTAAATTACTCTGTAGCCCCAGAACATTTTACAGTCAGTACTGCCCCCTGAGAAATCATCCTTCTGAAATATTGATGACATGAAGAATGCTAATGTTGTAGAAAATATTAACTAATCATTGCAGACTACAAAAGAATTAGATATATAATTTAGGTCATATGCCAGAATATGGTCTTCTAATATCTCTTGCATGTTTTTCAGTCATGAACTACTTTTATATTACTTATATTCTGTTTTGATTTTAGAGAAAATATTTAAAAAATTATACAGCTTCACCAAAAATTATACAATGTTACCAAATCTACAGACCTCTGAATGTTGTTGTCTAAAGTGTAGATGCTGTGATACTGTGCCAAACGCTTCTATATGTTATTTTAGCTGTCAGCATGCTAGAAGCATCGTCAGCTGGAGAAGGATTATGACCTTTTCTTATTCTGTTCAATGAATTTGATTCTAAGCCTCACTCTTAGCATTACAAAACTACTTGTTCGCCTTCTCCCAATCTTCCCATGCAAGTCCAGTGCTCGCTTTGAGAAGATGGCCATCTATACCACCACCTCAAAACACAAGGTGCTATTTACCCATGACTTACAGTGTACTCAGTCCTTTCCAACTGTCTTATACTCTGGAAATCTTAAAATGATTATTCACATTTCAAGACTATCTTCTCAATAAAATCTCTCAAAACTGTAAAGCTCACCTTGGCATATCCTACTGGTAACCTTGAGGGAATTCCTGTTCTTATGTTGCCTCGCTAGTTGTTTTGATTTTTTTAGGGAGGTTTATCCATGAAATATTTCCATGTGAGTGATACAGGATGATCCTAACTCAACTACAAGAATAGAAATTATATTTTAAATGAGTAAACCATCCTCAGTCATGTTACTTAACCTCCATGTGGGAACTTATGGGTGTAGCTTTGTTAGCATAGCTGCATTTACTAACAAAGAATGACTTTTTTTAAACTTATGTGTGGTTCCATACTCAATCACAGTAACTGTAAAGCTTGCAGACTTCCTCACTGAAAGTCTTCATGCCTGACTACTAGTAAACCAGGATTATACAGTATCTGATTTAACCTGGATAATACTTTAACAGTGTCTTCCTGCATAAAAGCTTTAACATTTTACATCAAGACTGTGATTTACTTACCATCTGCTCAGAGGTCTGTCATCAACAGAAATGATTTCTGATTCCCTTCAGATGACTGGAATTTGGCAGGGTTCTGGTAAACAGTCTATAACCTTGAAGATGAGGAGCATACAGTAACTCACACATATCAATTAACCTTTTAAAGTGGCTTAATTGACTCTCTGTAAATGAAGTCTGCAAGTCCGCCAGGTTTTTCATGACTTTCCACACGAGTCAGAGAGAAAACATTCAGTGAGACCTGGAGGGCAATGAGAAAATGTCATCACTGTTTTGTCTTCAGTCTTCTGGTCCGGCCCCAAAAATCATCCTTAAGGTACTTGTTTTCCCTTATATCTGTCTTCCTCAAGATTTCTGCAGTGGACAAAGTTTATGGTGAGTCCTTTTGGAAATTTTGTCCTGGGAATACAAATGTTTGGCAGAAAGTCATAAGCAACTTCACTGGCTATTTTCTGGAACTAAATTTGTCCAATAAAGTAGGAAGAATAATTTGGGTTCAGTTTCTGACTGTGACTTTGGACAAACCACTTGACCTTGCTCCTCAATCTACCAAACTTTAATAATAAGTCTGATGTTTCAAGAGGTATAATAATTTAATACTACACCTCTACCCCAATATAACACGGTCCTCGGGAGCCAAAAATCCCTACCGCGTTATAGGTGAAACCCCGTTATATTGGGGTAGCAGCGGCAGAGCTCCAGTAGTGATTTAAAGAGCCCAGGGCTCCGACCGCAGGGAGCCCCGGGCCCTTTAAATCGCCACCCAAGCCCTGCTGCCAGAGCCCCGGGGTAGCGGCGGCAGGGCTCCAGCAGTGATTTAAAGGGCCCGGGCCCTTTAAAGCGCTGTCCGAGCCCTGCTGCTGGAGCCCCGGGGTTACTGCGCTATATGCGAACCCGTGTTATATCGGGTCACATTATATCGGGGTAGAGGTGTATATATTTCCCAGGGTGTCAAGCTAATGACTGAAAGCAGAAAGGAAAATGAATGTCTTCTGCTTAGAGTTAAAGAACAGAGGAACGTTTCTGTGCAGGGAACTGCAGAAAGATTATGCTAAATGGTGGCCCAAGACTTATGTTTAGATACTGGTCAGACAAACAAGCCAATATTAGATGGCCTCATTTAAGGCATAAGAGCAGAAGGAGTGGCCAGAAAATAAGAGACTGTAGCTTAGACCAAAATGCCAAATGTAAGGCAAGAAAAGCTCCATCGATCTGACTGGTATCCCGTTGTTCATCAAGGTAGAACTGTAGTTAGACTTCTGTGGTGCCAGTCAAAATTGCAGCTGGATTTGGTACTAGATGTACTTGATTAAATAATAAAAGGGTGTACAGAAGAGTGGCCAACTACCCCATAGCAGCACATCCACTTAGATACTATGCTGAACTACTTATGGGGAAATGTATTTGATTGCAGTAGATGCCAATTCTAAATGGCCTGAGGTATTTTTTATCAATTCAACTAGTTCAGTGCAGTGTAAGTGCAGTGTAAAGACTCCCATTTTCAAGGACCTGGGTTCCAGAACAGATTGTAAATGACAGTTTAACTCAATGGATATGCTTAATCCTGAGTACAGTTTTCCTGAGAAGCTAAATTACAAAAACTAAAGCCCTTTTTACTTCTCCGCAGATTGAATTCTGTCTACATTTCACAGTCTCTGCTCAGGGAACAGAATGGGAGACCTTGGCCAAACATCCATTGAGGAAGAAGCTGCAGAATAGGGAATAGCACTTCTACCACAAATTACAAATCTTCAGTGATCCTTAATCTCAATCATTTTAAATGCTATTTTACCTGAAATTGAATGTATTTATTCCTTCAGATGTGTTTTTTTTCACTTTATGGTCATATGAAAAAGACAAGGAGTTCAGAATCTAGCAGCCAGCACTCCACACCTATCAGGAGGTGTGCAGCATCTGAGCCCAAAATGATATTAGATATACTGATCTCTCTGAGATTTCACTGGGATTTTAACCTAGAGTCTCTTGCACCTTAAGTGAGGCTCAGACCCCAGGGCAGCAGGCCAGCTATACACAGGCACACTAGAATGATTTTAGCTTTGATAAGATTCAAGTAGCAGAAACGAGGCTTTTTGATAAAAATCTGAACTTCTCCACTAAGTCTCAAGTTTTATATTACATGATTTCCCTAAACAATAACAACAACAATCCTCCAACTGTCTTATTTTATTATTTACCACAGTCAGATTTGGGACAATCCAAAATATGACTATCATTACCATGAGAAGGATCTAAAGATGGAAAATATGATGCATCCTTGTTAAATCTCACAGTACCAGTCCAATGTAAAATAGCATTTAAAATGAAATCTGAACTTCTCCACTAAGCCATGTTCTATCCCTTTTGGATTGCATAGGTATAAATTGAGGGCACTGCATTTATGTCAGTGGGGTTTCATGAACGTTGCTGTTGTTGTTGTTGTTTATGCTATTTTTATTACTGTATTGTCTAGAAGTGCTAATCAAGGATTTGGAGCCCCAGTGTGCTGAGCACTGGACAGATGTGCAGTTAAGACAGTCCTTACTCCAATCTTGGCTGAAGACAAGATATAACTGCAATACGAGGTTAATAGTAAAAACATCTTGTTTTGCATAGACAGGCCATGTACTCCCTTCATTTGGCCAGATGCTTTGCCATTATCAGCTAGCAGTGTAACAGAGCTGAATTTGGTCCATTGTGGTTAAGGTTCTCTGAGAGTATGTCTACACTTCAGTCACAGGATGTGATTGCAGCTCATGTAGACCTATTCATGCTTGCTTTAATCGAGCTAGCTTGGGTATTGGTAACAATGAACCCACAGACTTCAGCCTGGGCTAGCCACCTGAGTAATTACCCAGGGTTCCAAGTAGGCTCGTACAGCCCATGCTGGTGTGGCTTCACTGCTGCCAGTACTCAAGCCTGTTAGATTAAAGCTATCTCAGGGATGCTGACATGAGCTGCAATCACAACCTGAGGCTGCAGTATAGACATACCTTGCCTATTTGTTACTCTGTGTATTGCACATTGTGGGGCAAAGGAGTTCCCCAGTGTGGTGTGGTTTGCATCTCTCTAGTCCTGTTTCCTACTTTTATATTTGTAGTTTTAGAATACAATCTATGGCTTAAGAATCAGCTGACAAAAGATGGAATACAAGTGATGCTTCATGGAGAGGGTCAATAAGAAGCCAGTAAAACTAGATGGTATAGAGTTAAGGTCCGTGCCACAGTTTAAATACCTCAGTTCAGCATTGAGCCATGATGGGAATGGGGATATGGATGTTAGGAGCCAAATGAAGAGTGCTTGATCATGTAAATGGAGGGAGCTGACTGGAATTCTCTGTGATAAGAATATGCCGACTAAACTAAAGAGCAAAGTATATAAGATCATGATTACACTAGCCAAGATGTACGGGTCTGAATGCTGGCCAATGAGGAAGAGGGAAAAACAACTACTTCATACTGCCAAAATGAGAATGCTCAGGTGAATGCTGAGTAAGGCAAGGCTACACAGTGAAATGGTATGAGCCATGATGCAGGTAGCCTCTATCATGGAAAAGTTGAAGGAGTATTGGTAACTGAGAAGGCTGGGTCATATGAGATTACGAGATTGGGATATGTTGGCCAGAAAGTACAAGACCTAATAGTCACAGGACAAAGACAACAAGGAAGACCTAGAAAAAGGTGGTTCAAGACCCTGAAGGAGAATATGAAGAAGACTGATGTCAGCTTGGAAGACACACCTGACAAGAATGCTTGGACGTGAAGAGCAAGATCACCAACTCCAATAGACTGGACAAGCCAAAAGAGGTGAAGAAGAATGCAATCCATTGTAATAATCCACTACAGTGGCATGTACTTCAGTATACACTCAGTACAATAATAGGAAGTGACTAAGCCAATCCAGGACGGATTTTTCTACTAGCCACAAAGATAAACATTCTAACCTTCTAGCTTGGTTAACTCACCACAGAAAATTCAATCAGCCCCTTGCAAGAGGTGTAGTGAAGATCTGATGGCTGTTGGGTTAACTTCTCTCTATTACATCACGTGTCTTTTGCCTCATGGGTTCTTACCTGTTGGTAAGTACCTCTAGTACCTGCTAGAGGTACCTTAGAGTGCAGTGTGCTTGTTAAGCTCCAAACTACATACTAGGAGAATTTCCAGGCATGCTGCATGTGCTGGGTCATGTCCCAGAGCTACCAAATTCAAAATAGCCAACAATAGTAGACTCAGCACTGTCTCTGCTGGCAGAATGGAAGAGAGAACAGAGCCAACCTCAGACTCCTGCTGAAAGGATTGCAGAGAGATAGTCTAAACAACCCAAATAGCCAAAACTCATGATGAAAGACTTTCACAGTGGGTGGAGGACATAGAACCTACCTTTAAAGCCTTAAGCAAATGGCAGTGCCTAGCCTCTCTTCCCCAGGGTGTTACTCCCTGGGGTGACATAGAGGAAGACTCCACTAATGCAAAGTGTGTGTGTGTGTGTGTGTGTGTGTGTGTGTGTACACACACATGGAGAAAGAAGGGCTCAAATATCCTTCTCAAATATCCAAAGACTTGTCAAGATGTCTGGGTGCTTATTCACAGTGCATACTCCAAGGCTTACCCATAATTAGTAAATGATTACTTTTAGACTTAGTCTCTTAGACTAAGTAGGAGTTCTAATTAAGGCACTTTATTATTATTTTATTACAGTATCATCTAGAGATTGGGAGCCCCAGTGTGTGAGGCAATGTACAAACACATGGCAAGAGATAGGGCTTAAAGTCTAAATAAACAAATACAAAGGGTATCTCTGTTTTCTCAGATGGCAAACGGAGGCACACAAGAGTTCTGTGTCAGAACTGAGAACTGGACCTAGATCTTCAGTGCCAGCCCAGTAACTTAGTCTCAGGACTATCCTTTCTCTCTACTTGTATGCAGCTAGAATCACTCTGAATGCAAGAGAAGATGCCTTTCTAAATGCTTAATACTCCAAAACATTCTGCAATAATCTCTGGGGTAGAGTTATCAAGATTAGAGTTTGGACGTCAGTGTTTAATGACATTTTGCACAATATACAGTAATTGAATTCTATATTAAAAATTTAAACTGAATTACATAACTTTAAATGGAATCCAGGTGCAGTAACAACTTTTTGCATTGTTTATATGAATTCCAGACTATGTATCAGCACTGCAATTAATCCATAATGAGGACTGGCACAAAACACCATAATGACTCTAAAGAAGTCATAAAGTATTGTGGCATTCATTAGCTTTTTCTGTAGTGCTCGTGATTGACATAGTGAATTTCTTTATACTGCAAATTGATTTGAGGTGCCCATTAATGAATGTCACCTTGCTACTGATGGGTGTTTAAAAGAAGCCACTCTGAAGATGTATTATGCTTGAAACCCTTAAAGGAACATGTCTATTACTGCACAAATAGAGTTTGCAAGTATCTGTTTGTATTCTGAACCACTGTAGCTGCTTAGACTGTGTGACTCTTTGTTTATGGACACTTGTGAGAACAGGTTTGTGTTTATCTGACTATGTGGGAAATGACGGTACTTTGTATGAATGGCTGTATGTGTACATAAACAATACTGTGCACGAGAGAGAGAGAGTGGTTTTGCCATTTATTGTTCATCGTTTCTTATTCTCATATTTAAATTGTTTCAGTGATCCAGTCAGAGAGGAGAAAAAATGCTTTGTGACCCAGCTGTCAAATATGTGCAGCACAAACAGTCTCCGTGAATGCTCCAAGAATAACCTGTAACGCTGTAAAATGTTCAAAATCTTTGGTAAATAGTTAGGAATAACTAACATTTTTAGGTAAGCAGTATCAGTTTGGGAACAGAAAAAACATTAAATTCATAAGAAACTTATTGGAGGAACAGCTGAGAGAACTGGGGTTATTTAGTCTGGAGAAGAGAAGAGTGAGGGGGAATTTAATAGCAGTCTTCAACTACCTGAAGGGACGTTCCAAAGAGGATGGAGCTAGGCTGTTCTCAGTGGTGGCAGATTTGGAAGGGTGGGAAGCTTCAGTTTCAGATTTTGCTCCAGCCCCCCACCCCAACCTCTGTGCTTAACACCACAAGGTAACACCACAAGGAGCACTTACACTGACCAACTACATGGGGCACCAAGATGGAAACACAACTCCCCACAGCATAGAGATGTGAGTCTCTGTGTCAATAATCACACACAGAATTGCTTCTTCCTGTTCACTTGAATTTAAAACAACTGCTTCCCATTAGGTCCTTGCACTATTTATATTTTCCAGAGGAAGAGCTGCAGGTCCTGGTTTCATACATTTGCACCTCAGTGACATTAATAATGTCACTTAGTTAATAACACCACCTTATAAGCCACCCTTAGTGAGAGACAGCACATAGTTTTGCTTCCTCGTGTTCATATCAGGTACTGAATTGTGACTCAATCACTATTTCATCTTTTCCTCCCCTCCCTCTTGCTCCACTGGGGGAAATAAGCTACACCAGCCCTTTTTCTGACACAACGTACTTCCCCCAAACATGCTGTCTGCCCTAGACTCCCCTTCCTCTCTCTCCATGTGCAGAATTGTAAGGTGATGCTGTTCTGATCTCTTACTTCTCACTGTGGGCACAATGTAGGCAGCCCACATCTTGGAAAAGGGCTGCCCACATAAAGAAATGGAACGTCTACATGCCCCATGTATCCTTTGCTGAATTCAGGTACAGCCTTGGAGCCAATTATATTAACATTTATTCTTCTTAGTACAATTGCTAGAAAGCAGAAACAGCAGAGGACTGACAAATGCCATCTCTTCCTCATCACCTTTCTTCTAGTTTCATATTTAACACCTTCCTCCCCTACCCAAAGAAAAAGTAGTGAGGCTAGAATGAACCTGTTTCCCTCATGCCTGCATTCTTTATTCAGGGCCAAATCTCCTTTGAAATCAATGGGAGTTGTTTGTCCTGGAACCTGTTTCCCCCTGCCCACACCGCAGCTTCTGCCAGGGCTAGGAGCTTCCCCACCTGGCACAGCATCTACAGGTGCTCAGGGCTTCCCTCCATCCCGCCCTGTAGTGTCTGCCTGGGCCGGGGCTTTCCCCCACCCGTCTATGCACCTGTCTGGCATGGCTTCTGCTGGGGCACCCAGGCGAGCTCAAGGCTTCTTCAGCTTTGTGGCTTCAGCTGTCTGTCTGCTGGGGTGCCCAGTTTTTTGAGGGCTCCAAATTAGCCGGGGGTACCCTGGGCATGGGCCCTATTGGCCTGTGCATTAATCTGCATGGGTCCCAGTCCCTCACAGCACCTACTTCCCCATTCCAGCTCCTACCTTGTTGATCTCCCAGGGGGTGGAGAGAAGCCCTCCCACCCCTCAGCCAACCAGCCGTTGGGCCGAGAGGAGCAAGCGGTGGGCAGCGGGGAAGGAACAGGCAGCTGGGGCTTCTTCTGATCCCCACCCCTTTTTTTAAAAAGTCCTGCCTGTGCTGCAGCGGCGGCAGCTGTGGGCCCCCGGCCCCTTTTAAATTGCATGGGCCCCTGGGCAATAGCCCCTCTTGCACACATCCCCCATCAGTGGACCTGCAAAGGAGCTAAGCATTGCCTCAGCATAAGCACAGCTAAGTATTGCCTCAGCATAGAGGGTTAGTCAGGGGAAGGAGGAGGCATGAGTGGATGGAGCTCAGCTCCACTTTACTGATCCTCAATGACATATGGTTCTTTTGGGATCTTACGCTGATAGCATAAATTAGATCAGCCATACGGCTGCTCTAACTCCATATTGGGCCAATGCAGATGAGTTTCAGACACAGGGAGATGTAACCAGCTATTGGATGCCCCATCCTTCTCCTATTTGCCTACACACTGAGTGGAGTTCTGATGCAGGAAAGAATTTGCCCCACCATCTCTTTTAATATTCTAATATTCTTCTTGGGTCTTAGAGATACAACAGGGTAATTATTTCCTAAGCACCTTGTGATGTTGCACTCCATATGATTTTATGAAAATATGGTAATGAGTGTGAATATAATGTAACTGGAATATGCTTCATGCAAAAGGTCTCTTGTAAGGTATCATTACAAATCTTATAATCTACTGAGTGTGTTCATCCTATTTGTATGAATGTATAGTTCTTGTATCTGAAAGTAGGAATATGAAATATAACTCTGAGGTCCTATTGTAGTTATGCAAAGTGTGGGCCATTAATGGTAGTTTAGAATCTTGATGGCTCCCATCAACTAGGACAATTGACTGTAGATGGTTCTGTTTACTTGCAAGCTGTCCTGTGAGTCAGGCCAGGAAGAATGAAGGCTTGGGATCTCCCAGGACATGTAACCATGTCACCTGGTACTGGAATCCATCTTAAACCTGGTGTTTTTTCAGTTAGAAGGAGGTGTCGAGACCCAGAGAGACAAAAGATTTCCACCTTGTGCCAAAGGTATATAAGGGGGTGGAACAGAACAAAGGAGGCTGCAGTCCTGAGAAATGCCCTAGCTACCACCTGAGTGGGAACAAGGACTATACCAGTGGAAAGCTTTGGGCCCAGACTAGAAAGAAGTCTAGTCTATGAAAGAAGCTTATTGGAACATCTCTGAGGGTGAGGTTTCATCTATAATAGGTTTCTTACTGTATTAGGCTTAGACTTGCATGTTTTTGTTTTATTTTGCTTGGTAATTTACTTTGTTCTGTCTGTTATTAGTTGAAACCACTTAAATCCTACTTTTTATATTTAATAAAATCACTTTTGCTTATAAATTAACCCCGAGTAAGTTAATTAATTCTGGGAGAGCAAACAACTGTGCATATCTCTCTATCATTGTTATAGAGGGCAGATAATTTATCAGTTTACCCTGTATAAGCTTTACACAGAGTAAAACAGATTTATTTGGGGTTTGGCTCCCATTGGGAACTGAGTGTCTGGGTGCTAGAGACAGGAACACTTTTTAAGCTGTTTTCAGTTAAGTCTGCAGCTTTTGGGGGATGTGGTTCAGACTTGGGTCTGTGTTGCAGCAGGCTAGCATGTCTGGCTCAACAAGACAGGGTACTGAAGTCCCAAGCTGGCAGGGAAAACGGGCTCAGAGGTAGTCTCAGCACATCGGGTGGCAGTCCCAAGGGGGTCTCTGTGACCCAACCTGTCACACACCTAACATTCTTTAATACATTTTTTCTATTTAATTTTCTAAATAGCTAATCATCTTTATCAAATGTCCTAGGTAGGTTTCCCCAATTTACTTTTTCATTTGAAAGACTCTCGCAATCTCCAGAGCTCCAGTAGTATTAGTTGATTTTGTTGAACATTTGGACACCAACCTAGTTTCTACTTCACCTTCAAATGAAGTGATCTTCTGTTTAAAGTCCTCCATTAATCTTCTCTCTTTTTAAAATTAGGCTTGTAGAAAATTCCCCTTTCTCTGCCAAAAAGGGATAGCCAGCAAGTACTGCAATACAGTCATGAAGCTTGGGGTAAGTACTTGCTATCTTAACTATTTATAAAATTTCTGCTACTTTTTTGTGATCTAAATACTAACCTCTGAATCTTGTGTTGCACTTCACAAAGTGGTTTCTGTCCAGTGGATGACTTTTAAACCCAAATACAGGATTAGAATAATGGAAATTTTGAAATTTTGGTTTGGTAGAGGGTTTTTTTTTTTTTTTCAGTATTCAATGCTTTCTTTTCATATAACTCTTGCAACTCTAACTTCTGTTTTATTTGCAATTTTGAGATGTTACTTGCACATCAAAACCATGAACAAATTTCATGCAAGTTACATGAACACCATCTTCATTCAGAAAATGGGTCTGTTAGATGTAATTTCTGCAGAAGTGAGTCAAATTTTGCATAAGGAAAAAATCTTCCATTTTGGCTAGTTTCAAATTTTTCCTCATTAATTTTTTGCACACTTCCAGCATAATCAAAATCTGTCATGGGCAATGAGTAACATTCTGTCTACAGAAAAATTCCTTTTTAAATTTTGTTGGGAGAATGTATTCTTCACTTGCCTCATTGTGTAAAGCTGCTGATACAGAATCAAAATGGTATTCACCGCCTCTTTAGAGGTAGAGAGTAAGAGCATCTCTCTATTCTCCTTGGTGTTTTGGGTATTCTTCTGGTTTAAGGATATATAAACTTAATGATGCTGTTACTGTATAGTATGGATTTTGGTATGCTTCACGGAAAGGACAGGAAGTCAAATATAGTGTTGATCCTCAGTCACACTTGGTTTCAAGGAAGACTTCTGAAACAAAGTATAGTAACATCACTGCATTTCAAAGGAGAATTAAACAAAGCATTAACAAAAGGTGCCACAAAAAAGGCAGCAAAAAGCAAGTAGGGACAGGAATGCACAAATAAAAATTGGAGAGGAAAAACACCATGTAGATATTAACATCTGGGTTCATTTCAAACTATCTTGGAATGTGTTCTAAAGAAAGTTTTCAGTTCCCTCTAATATATGCTGTTTTATTACAATCCAAAACTCTAGGTGTGGCTGGGAACAAATATGATTGTACTAACAGGACAGCTCCAACGTGGTAATCTGGGACTAATCAACTCAATAGGCATTAAAGTAACACTACGATGGTACTCGGGGTATAGGACCAGTAAAAGTAAATGACACTGAGAATATTACATTGCAGAGAAGTCCCACTATAAATGTCTCAAGAAACAATTCAAAGTGCAATTATGTTTCTCCGTTTCCATGGATGCTTGGGTCTCCACTTATATCACTAAGACAAGGACCCTACTTAAAATCTTAATGAGACAAAAAAACAGACTGAGGGGTGAGGGAAGGCGTGTTTCAGGTATGGGACATGCCTGGATTGTTTGTCATGTGTTGTACCTCCAGTGTATCTTTAATAATATTTTATAATTCTTATTTATAACTGGTATTGACAGCAAGAGAGTAGGAGAAGACTGTTAGTGCCAGAGAGGAAAGAAAGCCAAAATAAATTATTCTAGATGCAACTTAAGGAGGCCACTAAGCAGCCTGGCACACAGGAAAGGGCAAGGAAGCTATTGCAGGAATAGGGACAAGTGCTGGATAAAGGGATAGTAACATCCTATGAAGAGCCTAGTCAGAGAATCTGATGACCGAGCACATGACTAGGACTGTGTTTAAGAGAATGGGTTTGATTCTCTTCTGTTAGTCCAATACCAGTATAAACCTGTAAATCATCAATGTTATTCCATACTTAAACTCATGTATGTCCAGTAGATGTAGTTTTTCATTAGTCACGTATAATCCTGGAGAGCCTTATTACACTTAACAGAATAAACAATAATAAAGATCACTCAATCTGTTAACCAGAAGATTTAAAACATCTGTTTGGGGACAATAATGTTGGCCAGCAGCAATTTAATATTAGGTAGGAGAGCAAATTGCTCTATACCATACATTGAGCTAACTTAGTTCAGTGCCTCATAGCAGTAAATGAAGCATTAGAGCAGGGTTAGGCAACCTATGGCATGCGTGCCGAAGGCGGCATGCGAGCTGATTTTCAGTGGCACTCACACTGCCTGGGTCCCGGCCACCAGTCTGGGGGGCTCTGCATTTTAATTAATTTTAAATGAAGCTTCTTAAACATTTTAAAAAACCTTATTTACTTTACATACCACAATAGTTTAGTTATATATTATAAACTTATAGAAAGAGACCTTCTAAAAATTATTACTGGCATGTGAAACCTTAAATTAGAGTGAATAAATGAAGACTTGGCACACCACTTCTGAAAGGTTGCTGACCCCTCCATTAGAGGGATTGCTAAAGTATGTAAGGCCCAAGAGGTGATAGTTCAAATTTACAAGAGGCTGGATGAAGAAGCCTGTATGTTAAAGGCAATTGACTATTTTATCCTTGTTAACAATAGAAAGAACAGTAAATAATTGAAGTCTGGAGAGCTAAAACTAATAAAGCAAGCTCTCAAAAATACAGCTATAAAACAAGATAGGTTACTTTACTTCAGTACTGATTTTTCTATCATAGAATCAATTTTAACAACATGAGCTGCCAAGAAGAGAGAGATTTCAACCTTAATTTTAAAAAGATGCAGTTTAGTAGCACATGGTGCCTTGGTGATGGAGGTGTTTAACACTTAAAATATGTCAGCTAAAGGTTTTTGCTTCATGCATCTTTCAGGCAAACTCTGGGACAAGGAGAAGATGCGATCCAACATAGTTTAGAATACAACCAGGGACAGGAATACTTAAAATATTGGTAAAATGTGCCAGACCATGACTGTGTAATCCCTGATTTGTGCTACAAGTAAACAGAGCAATTTTTTAATCTATTCATTGACTTTGTTGTAACTGATGGAAAGACTTTGCAATCAGCAAAATATGTTCAAATCATTACTTTCTCAACAGAAATGGAGCAGCAGCCTGTACCAGCTGGAGACTTTGCAGCGCCCTGTTGTGCAAACCAGGCAATAAAGAATTACAGTAATCTAATCCTGAAGGAAGAGACGAACGTGTAAATTGCCTTTTCAAAGTTTCCTGAGATGGAAATGACAACCGCTTGGCAATGGCCTTTTCAAATGGTAGCACGATGATCTTGCTGTGGAGATGAAATACTTCTCAAAGGTCTAGCATGAATCTCAAACATTTCTGACGACTGAGAAAATAACTTGATTGCAAACTGAAGAATTGTTTGGTGAAGAAAAAAGCTTCTATGAACTTCACAGCTGAGAAGCAGCATATCTGTCTTGTCCAGATGGACTGGACATCCACCAAGTGTGATGCTAGCACTCATGTTACATGGCATGTATGTCTATGAGAATTATACACAAGCATCAGAGATAGGCAAATTCTGTGCACTGCCTGCTTAGTGGCTCACCCACCTCCCTGCTGGAATCTGACATGGATTTCCTCTCTCTCTAGTGTAAATCATTCATCACTGAACAACTTCTTCGGGCTGAGAAAGGAAGTTCCTCTCAGGATTCACTTGGGTATCAGCAACTACAGAGCCAAGAAAAAAAATATCAGGTCTCGTGGCCTCCATTCTGTGCAGGCTTTTGGGCTGAGCATTTGGGCAATTTGTTATCCTTGTTATCTGGATGACACAGATAAAAACCCCCATCTTGAAATTTTTTCTTTTAATATTTTGTTGTTTGTAATGTGATTTTTCATCCTCATTCAGAGTGTTTTTAAGAGTGGACGTTCCATCTAATGCAACAATCAGGCCCCCCTGGCCACTGTTTGGAGATTTATTATTAGAATTTTACACGTTTGGTCTGAGGGTGTGAGGAATAGGCAGCAACACTAAATAATTATTTAGTATAACCAACAAGGCAAACATCCAGAAGTCACTAAAAAACCTCACTGAAGATTAAGTACTCTCTGAGACATCTCTCTAATGATGTGGATATTACTCAATAAAATTTGTAGTAACTGATGTATAATGTAGAAACTATTGCAAGAAAATCAATCTGGAATTGGCAAGGGAGTTGTTCTATGCTGAATAAGGGGCAAACCAATCCTAGTATAACTCCACTGAAGTTATTCACTCTAAGTAATTAATTGTCTGAAAATGATGAATAAACATTTTCTGAGGACTAGCCTTGACTCGAACAACTGCTTTGTATTTCTATGTAACTTTAAGGGTATTTGTGTAGATGTAGATTCTTTCACACTTAAAAAGAACAGTCAGCTTGTAAATCACATTTTCATTGGAACCATTTTGTAACTGCAATTGTTACACGCAGCTCCTAAGATTATGGCTCTTTCACTGGCTTCTCAATTTGCATCATTCTCATGCGCTACTTTGGGGGGAGCTTCCCTGCATGTTTTTTCCTCAGGCTTAGGAAAAGAGGGTGTTCCAAGTAACATTCAGCAAAGCTGAAACTTTGAAGACAGGTGTGTTCGCAGATGGGGTGGGGGGAGGAGAACTGGGCCTGAGCATGTCTGATGATGGTATGCTCAGGTTTGCCCAGGTGTTGCATCCAAAAATTGATTTTAAAAAAATTGTAGTGTTCAGCGTCTCACAGGATCAATTTACTTGAAGAGCCAAGGATGGGTCAGTATCTGAAATAATGCATAATGACTTGGGAAGTTAATAACTATGGAGGATGGATGTTAGAATGCCAACTACATAGCAATAAGTCAAAGAGTCCATTTTACATAATACGTAAATACACTTACAATTCTGCTTGCTTTTTAATTTTACCATGCATTCCAACATTCTGGATGTAAGTAGGCATGTGATGGGGTGTACTCCCCACACTGGTCCTGAGAAAATTAATTAAGCTCAATTAACCTATTGATGCCATATGGAGGAGGAGCCAGGGAACAGGGCTTGATTAATCAGACATGAGGCTCAGCTGGGCAGAAACAGGAGGGGCCTGTATAAAGCCAAGTAGCTGGCAACTGAAGGGGATGAAGGAAGGTGTGTTGGATTACAGAGGGCAGTCCACAGTTACTCCCGGTGAGGAGGAAGTTCGGAGGCTGGCAAACCCAAAGATGGGGGAAGCCAAGAAGGTAGGAGAAGGCTCAGAGGAAAAGCAGCAAGGAAAAGGAGTGCAGACGTTGGCTGCTGATTAGAGGACCCCTGAACTGGAACCCAGAGTAGAGGGTGAGCTGGGTTCCCCAACCAGCCACTGGAGATGTGGCACAGACCAGGCAGAGGACAATGGACTGCCTGGGATGATTTGTTCTGGAAAGACTTTGTTAACCTTCTCCCACCCCCCCGAAGGAGGAACTATGTAGAGACCCAGCCGGAGGGCTGAGTTACGAAGAGGAGACTGCAGTTTCTGGAGCAAGAGGGTGAGAGGACAATAGGAGGGTCACTGCCAGAGATGGGCACAGCGCCTGGCTGGAGCTAATCCCCAAAGCAACCAGGATGAGGTGCCATCATTAGTGAGTGGACCCCATGACAAGGCATTATTTCAGCCTGAAGTTAAAATTTAAATCTGAATTTCCAATACTATCTTCCATGGGACAGCATAAAATCCTGGCAGCATGTCTTCCTTTGAGAGCTTCTCCTACCAACATAGCTACCACCTCTCATGGAGGTAGATTTATTATGCCGACGGGAGAGCTCTCTCCCATTGGCATAGGGTAAAGCTGCACCGATGTAGCACATATTGTGTAGAATAACCCTTAGTCTGTAGGAAATAAAGGGCACAGAAAGATGAAAGATCTATCAAGATACAGAAGAAATAAGGATGAGAAGAGAGAAAAGAATGACAGCTGAGAAAAAAACTTTCATCTTAACTGTGAGATGTTATCTTATAGAAAACCTGTTTTTGAATCCATGAATAAATGGTAATTTTGCTGGACCTGACCTAACCTGCTGCCTTCCCCAGATACAACCTGTTTGGTTGCTTACGTATATCCTCTGTGTGTGTTCATAGACAGAGCTGGCAGTAATGCTCAAGTTAAGATTGACTAATATTTTCTATTATTCACCAAATATTAACTATTAAGGTTGAAATTTTCTACACTCGTTTCTGCCTCAGATTCTTTTTGGCAAACTTTCAGCAAAAATGATTGTCATTTCTAAGAATGATTTAGGGGACAAATATATTTATTTGCTCAGGTGCATTCTTGCGGTTTTGCTTGGATTTTCTATCACTCCATGCTTAGCAGCAGGAACTTCAAACTTGATAAGAGGGCCATCCTGGGGTCAGAGGTCATTTGTTGTTCCCATAAAAATCCACTCAGATCTGGCCATCTTACAAGGCTTAGAAAATTGCTATTTGCACGTGTTTGGTAGGGGCTTGTTAGAGTTGGTCAGCAAAATTCCCCCTAAGATTCTTTCTGTGTTGAGTGTGCTCCAGTCTCTGAGAACTCAGTGAATATGCTGCAGGGAGCAGAACTTTCCCTGCAGTTGATTCTCCTAGATGCCAGGTGCTGCTGGACACAGAAATTGAAATCAAAGACGCTGCCTCTGCTGTGTTCTTAATGATCCCACAGCTGATGAGCAGGTAGCATAAAGAGGAAAGGACAACCTCATTGGAAAGCAGAGAGGTGGGAAACAGACAGTTAAGAGGGAGAATAGGCAGTGGATGAGAGAGAGAGAAGAGAAATATGTTGGAAGAGATGGGGCAGAAGGATCTGCAACCACTAGAACAAACTCTCCTCCAGAGCCTGGAAATGAACCCAGGATTCCTGAGTCTCAAATTCCTCTGCAGTCTGCAAGTATCTTTGAAACCAACTGGCAAAATGTCTTATCCCCCCTCTAGTGGGTGTTCCAAATAGAGAGAAACTTGCTACTGCTGCCAATTACTCCATTAATTCAAGCAGACAAGAGGTCTATGCTGTGGATCTAAAGGCTGCAACCCTGCTTATGACCCATGCTGAGGGGCAATATGATTCCCCATGATAGAATTTTGTGGGGAGTAGGATTCAATTTATACAAAATTCAGAAATCACATACAAACATCTGTTAAAAGAACATAAGGTTACCCATACAATCTTTATTCATTCCCCCCTGCCCCTTGTGCATTATGAGACAGTCTTTAATTCCATGATCACAAGACCCCTGCCTCATACTGTGCACAATATAGACCTGCTCTGGGTTATATAGTGAAGGAGCCTGTTGCCTGTAAGACCCTGTGTCATCTGTTCCAGAAGTTGGAAGGTGTGTAGTGAATAAGGTAGAGGACTGGAGGAAGAGAAAGTACGGTCTAATGGTTAAGACAATTGAACACTGCCCTGGGAAATTGGATTCTATCCTTGATAGTGCTACAAAACTCCTGTGTGATGCTAGACAAGTCACTTAAACCAAACTCATCACAGGTGGTCACTTGTTGCATGTTCCTCATCTTCTAGGTGCCCAACTTTTTGAGACACCTCACCCCTGCGGGGCTAAACACTAAAAACTGCAATCGAAATCAAAGGGAACTGCACTTTGAATGTAAAATGTGCTGGGTACTCTGAAAAATCACATTGTAGGTATCTCAAAATGGGAACCCAAAGTAAACTAACATTTGACAATTTTGTCATTAATCTCTTTCTGCCTCAGGTCCCATCTGTAAAATGGGGTAATAATACCATATTCCTTTCCAGGGGTGTTGTGAAGATGCATTCATTAATGAGCACTATACAAAAATCCATAAGGAAATTAATAATTCTGCATTCAGTGCCGGGTTTAAATTGCATACAGCAAATAAGGTCTGATGGCACACATTGAATAATAAGGATAAAAAGAAATATTAAATCACTCAGAGATCCAGTGGAAAGAAGTCATGTGTAGCTAAAGTCACACAAACAAGGGGGGCTGAATTAAGTGGTATTTCCCTACTTTTGAGTGCTTGACTTTGCAACCTTACACTCTTTGAACCGTTTCAGTTTGAGCTTGTGTGGTTGGTTGTTTAATATCACCTTAATTTTGGACTAAAAATCTGAACAGTTACAAAAAGGTGGTACTGTAGAGGAACACTGTGTAAATTAAAATTTGGCCCCAAATTATGGTTTTTGCTAAAACAAGCTTTTATAAAACCTAAAATGCATGATTCCTTTCAAAATTCCTACTGAAAGCCTGGTTTTAAAAGTTTTCTACAGTGTTTGCAACCCTGACATGACAGGACTAAGAACTTTGAAAATGAACAATAACCATACTTGAAACTTTAACTAAGGGCCTATCTAAACACAAAAGTTCTAATACTTTACCTGTACTTGTCTGGTAAAGAGGTACCTACAGTGGATGCAATTATAGTGGTATACGTAGCTTTTTACAGTATGGTAAAAAAAAATTACACCTCTACCTGACATGATAGTGGTCTAAGAACTGTGTAGACCAGGCCTAAATGTCCAAGATGAATAAATAGCGAAAAGTAAAGTTGATGTTTAAAAATCTTCCAGGCTTGGTAAAGCAGGTGCTGAGGTCCACCCAGTGCAGGACTGGAGCCCTTAATTTACATTAGGTGGGGCCGACCCTGTAAACCCTCATTCATGTGAGTAGTTCTTAACAGGACTACCGCCTCTTGAGCAAGGATTTATGCCACTGTTTTTTATATTGAGTATTTGAATGCATTACAACTAACGAAGCAAAGTGCCATGGAACTTCTGGTACGTCTTGCTTTTGGTTGGGTTGATAATACAGAGAAAAGAACCTTTCTTACAGTAATTCAGTGCTTCTGGGTGGAACTCAGAAGTGTAGGTATGTGGTTAAAAATAACTTAATTAATATTCAGTGTTTTTAATGCCTTTTAAAAGTTTCAGTTCCTGTCTGATTTCAGAAGATCTATTACCATCCTTCCTCTTGCAAGATCCGTATCCATTTCTGAACATAAGGGTTAAAGCCTCAGTGTATTCAAACTTTTATTAAATCTGGTAGATCAAGAAGCTTTCTTCAGAAATATTATCTGGTAGTGCAAGACAACTAACCACCAGAATTAATGTTACTCTATGAGTTACATTAGCTGACTGAGTGCTTCGGCTTGAGATGTAAGTGAGCTTTTACTTTTGATATGTCTATTTGTCTAAAAACAGAAGCACCTTGTAGTATACTTCATAAAGTTCTTCCTGGTTTGTTATCCATGTAAAGGACTGCAAATGTCACAGCAGCAACTTGCTTTTGTAACACGAAATGGGGTGAGATGAGGCTGTGGTGAGAATGTTATGCATTATAGAACATCCCAGCCACCTGCATGTGCATGAGGTGCTCTAAAACAGAAATGTGCAAAGTAGTGCTTGGCCTACCAAATCAAAGTTCTATGGAAAGGATAATACATTTTACCGTTCTTGGGAATACAAAGTTGACTAATAACTTACACAAGGAAAAAGAAACAAAACCATAACGCCCTGAGAGATGAATGCAAGGAGTGCTGGTTTTTCTACAGTTCTTTAAGAGTATTTTAGACAAGATTTTACAGTGTTCATAATCTTGGACTTTTTAAAAGGAATGGGAAATGGATTGATTGGCATGGTGTGTTTGTTTTAAGTAGGTAGACTTGAATCAGAAAGTTAGGGAAAATTCAGATCCAAAAATTTTGGGGATGGGAGTGTTCAAAGCTTTTGCTTCATCCCATTAGGGATAGGAATAAACTATCTGAACTAGTCTGGGTATTTGTTATCTTAGGTTTAGAAAGAACAAGGAATTTAACTTGGATCATGTTGAAGTATGGGTTGGGACTGGGCAATTTAGTGTGTTTTGTTTTATGTATTGTATGTTGTGCTGTTTTTTGATGCTTCATGGGTTTGAGATTTGTGCTATTAAAAAAAAGTGGTTTCCAATTTTGTAAGGTTCTGAGCCCACAACTCCCATTAATTCAGTAGGAGCTGAAGGTGTTCATCTGCAGGATTGACCCCAATCTCTATTTCTAAGATTGGATTGAATGTCAATGAGGTAACTTAAGCCATGTACAGTGATGTAGGATATATTTGAGCAATTCCTTATCCATTTGCACTTTGACTGTGACTCCTGGAAAAAATGTTGCATATTAATGTATTAAGCACTCCCAGAAGTAGTTCTCTCCAAGGAAACGGTATCAGGCAGGAATGAATTAAGAAAAAATACAGCAGGCAGCGTCAGCATAAGGAAGAAAGCAGCAAGGTCAAGACCAATTGCAGGAGACAAAGTTGAGTTTCTCATGAAATGTTTCCACTGTAAAGTGTTAGGATCTTGCAGAACATTAACTATATATATAATATGTATGTTTCATGCTTTGTAGTTTCCAGCTGGAAACATTTTAGGGTCATTCCTCCCTAAATACGAATTCTTTATCATATAGGGCTAGTAGCAAATGGGTAAGATACCAGAAGGAAAATGCATTTACTTAATTAATTGTTGGGTCTAGTTGTATTCCCATTAAAGTTAATTGCAGAGCTCCTATTGATTTCAAAGAAACCTAGATCAGGCCCACAAAAGATGCTTCCTAAGAAGGAGAAACCAGTTTTATAAGCAATATACAAAAAGTGAACATATTAATTTTAGCAACAAATTACATTAAAAACCTTTAAAATGTATTAGCAAAATCTAATGTTAAACATGGCTGAATTCTGTGCAAAATAAGGATTCTAAAACTGTTTACATTTTTAAATTTCATATTGTTCATTTTATACATTTTTCTATGGATGATTTTTCTGGCAGGAATATACACAAAAATACATGAATATTGGAGACTATTTGTGAAACTCAAACTCTGAATGCATAAACATGAGATTTTGTATCAGAAAGCTTCTACAGCCAACACAGCTCAGATATCAAATAGTCTCTTATGCATAAACAATTCATTTAGACCAATAATTATTTGTTCGAATTGGAGAGTGAATATTTTAGAATAATAAAGTCATTTGAGGAAATTGAAATCTGCTCATGGACAACTTGAAAAAAAAATGAATTATTTGACTGCCCTAACACTCCCATATACATAACTAGAGCTATATGATTCTTTTGCAGTGATACCCAAAAAACACCTGAAAATCAGCTAGCTTTAGGTTCATAGGTGGGGGTGGGAGGAATCCAAGAGGGCCTTATAAATGTTTGGCACAACTTAAAGCCATACATGTCTATCTGCTAAGACTCAAATGTGAGATTCAGACCCAAAGTGCAAGAAGCAAAATTAAAAAAAATAGTCATACAGAAAATTTAAAATGTCATAATTCTTTCCTTAGTGTAAATAACCTCATATAATTTCAGTTTTATTATTGTTTTTCAGATATAATTTTCAACAGTGGGGGAATGACACATTTTGGTGGTACATGGATAACTTGGAGAATAAAATGAATAACATAGAATATCAGGGTTGAAAGGGACCTCAGGAGTCTAGTCCAACTCCCTGCTCGAAGCAGGCCCAATCCCCAAACAGATTTTTGCCCCAGTGCCCTAAACGGTCCCCTCATGGATTGAACTCACAACACTAACTTTAATAAGCCAATGCTCAAACCACTGAGCTCTCTCTCCCCTCAGGTGCCAGAGTGGGGGGTGGGAAGGGGCAGGGAATGCCACTAGGACCCAGAGTGTAGAAAATTGTCTGCTCCTGGTGCATATGTATTCTCTCTGCTCTAGATGCACAGAGATGGAGGAGTGCTGTGCTGGAGGAAGGTGGCACAAGAGACATAACAGGCAGGCAGGAGAAAAGGTGTGACTGAATAACAGAAAGCCAGGGCCGCCCAGAGGATTCAGGGGGCCTGAGGCAAAGCAGGGGAGATGCAGCGCTTGTACTCACCCGGCAGCGGTCCGGGTCTTCAGCGGCATTTCAGCGGGGGGGCCCTTCAGTCGCTCCGCGTCTTCGGCAGCACTGAAGGGCCCCCCGCCGCCAAAATGCCGTCAAAGACCCGGACTGCTGCTGGGCCAGGGCTCGCGGGGAACCTGCGGGGCCCGGGGCCTGGGGCAAATTGCCCCATTTGCCCCCCGCCTCTGGGCAGCCCTGCAGAAAGCAGCAGGAGCTGCAGGGAGAGAGAAGAGGAGGAGCCTCTTATCTACCTCTCTAGCACCCCCAGGAGCATAGACTGATTAGCACAAGCTTCTCAGGGAGCTTCCTGCTTCGTGCTGCTTCCCTGAACCCACTTGAGGAGAACAGGCAGTCAACTGAAGTAGTAAGAGCCAGTTAGGCCCTTAATACACGGATATCTTCCCTCACTCAGGCCCTGCTACCAGCCTGCTTATTTGTCCCCTTCAACTGAGTGTTGAGAGCCACTATAGCTGGCACAGAACAGCAGTCATGAGTGAAAGAAGAAAATGCCCCTCTGGGGCAGCATTCAGAAAAAGAAAGCCAGCAAAGGAAGCTTTTCTATCTAAGCAGGAAAGAGCTCTCCTGAGATACATAGACACAAATGTTCATGCTGAGCCTTCCGGCCCCAGTGAGGAGGTGAGTGGTGAGGAGATGCCTGATGTTCCAGTTAGTCAGAGTGCAGGTGACCTGGCAGCTACTGCAGCATCCATATCTCATCTCAAATGGATGTAACCATGCACATTCCTGAAGAAAATTATATATCAGAGAAGCATGTGGTGTAGCCACAAGAAACAGTTGCTGCTGAGTTTAGTTCCTTAAGTCTAGTTGATCCAGGACTGTGGACCCACTTGAGCAGTAGCGTGAGGGACTTCCTTGTACCACATGGGCCACAGCAAGTGAAAACTTTCATGTTCCCCAAAGACAATGAAAATAGAAGTTTCCATCCAAAACATTATTGGCGTGAAATCCCCAGTAGTGACAAGAATGCTGCATACTGTTTTTGTTGCAAAACTCTTCCAGTCTAATATTCCAGCCACATTGGGTTCTAGAGGAACAAAGGACTGGAAAAATCTGGCTAGAAATCTGGCATGCCATGAGAAGGCAGCAAATCACCAGAGAGCATTCCATAGGTGGAAAGAGCTTGAGATGAGACTAAGGTTAAAGGCCACCATAGATGATCAGCATCAAGAGAAGATTGTATCAGAGTCTCTTTACTGGCAAAATGTTCTGAAAAGGCTCATTGCCATTGTGAGAATGCTTGCTACCCAAAACCTAACACTGCATGGCACTTCCGATCAGATGTATGTGCCAAACAATGGAAACTTCCTTAAAATTGTGGAGCTGAGTTTGAAGTCGTACTCCAGGAGCATCTAAGAAGAGTCACCACCCAAGAAATGCACACACACCACTACCTTGGAAAAACAATTCCAAATGAGATCATACAGTTACTGGCAACAAAAGTCAAACAGAAGATTGTAGCAGATCTGAAGTCAGCCAGATATTACTCTGTTAGTCGGGACTGCACATCTGACATCAGCCATACAGAACAAATGACTTTAATGGTGCGTTTTGTAACAACAGAACCTAGTGAAAATGTCCCTGCAATGGTAACTGTCAGAGAGCATTTTATAGAATTTATTGACATTGATGATACTACAGGAGCTGGTATGACAAATGTGCTTTTTAAAAAGCTGGAAGATACGGGAATTGCGATAGTTGACATGAGAGGTCAAGACTACGATAATGGTGCCAACATGAGAGGAAAGAACAGAGGAGTGCAGACATGGATCCAAGAGTTAAACCCTCGAGCTTTTTTTGTCCCATGCAGTTCTCATTCATTGAACTTGGTGATCAGTGAAGCAGCATCAACTTCTAGTGAGGCTGCTGAATTTTTTAATGTAATTCAAAGTATCTATGTATTTTTCTCTGCATCAACTCATCAATGGCAAATTTTGAAGCAACATCTGGGAACGTCCTCTCTGACACTGAAACCACTGAGTGCCACACGATGGGAAAGTCGAGTGGAGGTGCTAAAGGCTATCAAACACCAAATTGGGAAGATAGATGATGCCATCGTTGCCATTATGGAGGATAATGCTATGACAGGCACTGTTTGTGGGAGAACAGTGGCACGGGGAAATGGAATCACCTGAAACATACGTAACTTCAAATTTCTGTTGGCTTAGTGTTGTGGCATGACATACTGTTGTAAGCAAGAGACTCCAAGGTGTTGACATTGATATACCTGGAGCAATGGTACAACTGGACAAAGCAAAGTCATATCTACAGTCTTACCGGTCAGATGAGGGATTTCAAAACATTCTGAAGAGTGCACAGAAGTTGGCAGAGGAACTTCACACTGAAGCTATTTTCCCACCCATTCAAGAATACAAGAGTCACTGAAGAAGAAGACATTTTGATTAGGAGGCATGGGATAATCCCATAAGTGACTCGAAACAACAATTCAAAGTTGAATTCTTTAACAAGATGCTAGACTGTGCAATGCAGTCAGTTGAAGAAAGTTTCATGCAGCTCAAGGAACACAGCAATATATTTGAGATGATGTATGATATTCCAAAACTCCTCACTATACCTGAAGAAGACCTACACCAGCAATGCAGGGCACTAGAGACAGTGTTGACACATAATGACATGCATGATATTGATGATGCCACAGCACAACTGGTTGCTGAGCTCTGTGCCTTTATCCTCACACACAACTATTTCAAATTTGATGACAATATATATCTCCAGATCAGTGGCACCGCTATGGGCACCCGCATGGCCCCACAATATGCCAATATTTTTATGGCCGACCTGGAACAACGCTTCTCAGCTCCCGTCCACTCACACCCCTTCTCTACCTACGCTACATTGATGACATCTTCATCATCTGGACCCATGGGAAGGAGACTCTGGAAAAATTTCACCACGATTTCAACAGCTTCCACCCCTCCATCAACCTCAGCCTGGACCAATCTACACGGGAGGTCCACTTCCTAGACACCACGGTGCTAATAAGTGATGGTCACATTAACACCGCCCTATACCAAAAACCTACCGACCGCTATGCCTACCTTCATGCCTCCAGCTTCCATCCCAGACACACCACAAGATCCATTGTCTACAGCCAAGCACTGAGGTACAACCGTATCTGCTCTAACCCCGCAGACAGAGACCAACACCTAGAAAATCTCCACCAAGCATTCTCAAAACTACAGTACCCGCACGAGGAAATAAGGAAACAGATCAACAGAGCCAGACGTGTACCTAGAAGCCTCCTACTGCAAGACAAACCCAAGAAAGAAACCAACAGGACTCCACTGGCCATCACATACAGTCCCCAGCTAAAGCCCCTCCAGGGGGTTGGACTAGATGACCTCCTGAGGTCCCTTCCAACCCTGAGATTCTATGAACGCATCATCAGGGATCTACAATCCATCCTGGACAATGGGTGGCAGGCCAGTCCTCGCCCACAGACAACCTGCCAACCTGAAGCATATTCTCACCAGTAACTGCACACCGCACCATAGTAACTCTAGCTCAGGAACCAATCCATGCAACAAACCTCGATGCCAACTCTGCCCACATATCTACACCAGCAACACCATCACAGGATCTAACCAGATCAGCCACACTATCACCAGTTCATTCACCTGCACATCCACCAATGTAATATATGCCATCATATGCCAGCAATGCCCTTCTGCTATGTACATCGGCCAAACTGGACAGTCTCTAAGGAAAAGGATAAATGGACACAAATCAGATATTAGGAATGGCAATATACAAAAACCTGTAGGAGAACACTTCAACCTCCCTGGCCACACAATAGCAGATCTTAAGGTGGCCATCCTCCAGCAAAAAAACTTTAGGACCAGACTTCTAAGAGAAACTGCTGAGCTTCAGTTCATCTGCAAATTTGACACCATCAGTTTAGGATTAAACAAAGACTGTGAATGGCTTGCCAACTACAGAACCAGTTTCTCCTCCCTTGGTTTTCACACCTCAACTGCTAGAACAGGGCCTCATCCTCCCTGATTGATCTAACCTCATTATCTCTAGCTTGCTTCTTGCTTGCTTATATTTACCTGCCCCTGGAAATTTCCACTCTTGCATCCGACGAAGTGGGCATTCACCCATGAAAGCTCATGCTGCAAAACGTCTGTTAGTCTATAAGGAGCCACAGGATTCTTTGCTGCTTTGAAAGTTAAGTGTTACTTAGAATTTTTGAACAAGGCATTTTAAGTTGTTAGTTCTCCTTTATTGGAGTAGGTAGCAGAGCAGTACCATGAGAGGAGTAGAACAGGAAGAAGGCAAAATTGAGACATTTCAAAGTTTTGGCCCAAGCGAGGGGGCATGGGGACGTCATTTGAGCTCCCCGCCTCAGGTGCCAAAATGTTGTGGGCCAGCCCTATGAGGGGGAAGTGAGTGTTCAGGACCTCAGAAATTAAGCCCTTTGAGTCTGGATGAGTTGTAATTCACAATGAGGAAGAAGAACAAACCAAAGAGGAAACATGTACAATCTCTCGCTTTAGCACCTCCCCCTTTCATCGGCTGCTTAGCTGACAGGCCTGCAGACTTCCTATATTTAAAGGTACAGTGCTATCCAATTTGTTGTATGGGTGTGAGATCTAGACTTGGTACAGGCATCACATCAAGCTTCTAGATAAGGTTCATTTATGACATCTGTATGCCTCAAATAGTAGTATAAAGTTACCAATAATGAGAGCTTGGAAAATAGCCACTCCAAGGGATTGAAGACATACTCATTGCATCACAGCTACGCTAGGCTGGTCATGGGTTGAGGATGGATGACACCAGAATGCCAAAGCAGTTGCTGTATGGCAAACCGAAAGTGGGTACCCATACGTGAAGCAGCCAGAAGAAATGCTTCAAGGACACATTGAAGCATAACATGAAGCAGTGCAATATTGACATCGACAGCTGGAAGTTGTCAGCAAGAGATAGATCAGGCTGGCGAGCAGCAGTCAACGATGGGGTTATTCAGTTTGAGATTAATCACTGGATGGCTCTTGAGGCACAGAGGTTGAGTCATAAACAATGGCAGATTCAGTGGGCACAGTCACTTATCCCTTCCTCAACACTGAGCTACATATGCACTCAATCCAGAAAGGACTACCACTCCCGCATCAGCTTTTTTAGGCACAATCATACTCGCAAGGGCTAATACTATCATCTGCAACATCTTCAGTCATGAAGGGCAACAATAGTCAATAACAGAACATACACTGTGGTGCTTCCTTCTGGTTTTGATTTACAACTTACACCCCGCTTTATTTATAAGTTGAATTGAGAGAAACTGCATTATTAATTTTTCTCTTCTACTCTCTGAATAGGTTTGTCATTGTTGCTTTCTCTATTATACATAGCCTCTCAGCCTCAAAGCAGTCTTAAGCAGCAGAAGCGCATAAATTATTTTTTGTGTATATATGTAAAAATTGAGGTGTGAAAAATCCCGTGAATGCCAGTCAAATTAACTGGGTAACTTAAAGCAAGTATGTACTTGCATAACCTATTTTATATTATTAAAAATAGTGGAGCTAGCCTTGACGTCTTAAAAATGTTAATAAAATTGCTAACTTTATACTTCGCAGCTTGTTATAAATGACAAATATTGAGATTTTTTTAAATTAAGCACTTAACACTTTTTATACATTCTCAACGAGATTATTATAGGGAGAAACATTTATCAGTACAAAAAAATAAGGCTAGGGTGTAATGTAAACCAGAAACAAGCAAGGGCATTCTAAGATGAGACTGCCCCATAACTCTGTGCCTAAACTCTACAGGATCCATTATCATTACAGTTAGGGTTGCTGGACCATATTATATATGCTCAGAGGTTCAGCTGTAACTAACACAATAGTTAGTAACCATTTAGTAGCTGTGGAGTAAATGAAGAGATGTCAACTGGTGGAAAGACTTAACAACAACCCAACCCAACTGCAATGAGCAAGACTCTTTTAAAAATTATTTTGGGTAGGGATTGTATCTCGGTTACATGTGTATATAGTGGCTAGCACAATGCAGCCTTATTGGGCTACTGCAACATGAATAATAAAAGTTTATATGTACTAATAATGAAGGAAAATAAAACAATTAATTTAGCATGTGCATAGTCATCTAGCCGAGCGATGGCATCTTCAGTGGCGTGATGCAGTTCTTCTAGGCCACCGCTGAACCTAGCCAGCAGGTATTCATCGACAATGTGCATCATCGTCTGTATTGCACTGCAGCTGCGCAAAGGGCTGTCACGAAAGCCCCAGCGATACTGGTTGGCTGCACAGAGACCTTGCCCGGTCTTGAACCTTGTCATAGGTCTCACCCCCACTTAGAGCTGTTGGGTTCCAATGTGGGGACCTGCCTTGGTTTCCTCTAAAAATAAAAATTAGTTTAGATCTAAAAAACTGCCACCCACCCAATTACGATTGGGACACAACACAATCCCCTTAAAAAAATAGGGGGGATCCCCAGAGCCCATCCATGGAGGGAGTTCTAGGAGAAATAATAAATTCCCCCCCCCCCCTCTCCTCCTCTTTTTAGGAGAGAGAGAGATTAACATCTAGAGGGACACCTCCCTCCTCCCTCCTCCCTCCCCACCCAAAGACCACCCAAGAAGTCAAGTCCTTAATAAAAAAAATTAAAGAAAAAAAAAAAAAAAAAAAAAAGTCACTGTCTCTGTAACCAACAACACAACATCTCAAGTCTCAACTTAATCTCTGAGAGAATTTCCTCCTCTTCTTTCTCAGTCAAAGTAACAGACTTAAAGAAAAAAAAAATATAGCAAAACAAAACACAAATAAATAATAAAAAGTAAATATAAGTATAAGAATATTAGTTCCTTGCTAATACTTGAATAGATTGATTGAAGAATTTAAGGAGGACTTTAAGATGATGATGTCTCTCTTCTCTTAATTCCCAAAAGAAAAGAAGAAAAAAAAAAAAAAAAAAAAAAAAAAACTCCAAAACACGGATTTGAAAATAATCTTGTCTTGTCATTGGTCCTCTGGTCAGGTGTCCTACTGCTTTTTAACTTTTTACAACCCTTTAAAGGTAGACAAAACTAAAAAACTGTTTATGACAAACCTGTTCAACAGGGACCATTGATGACGGGGCAGGTCAAAACCAGGCGGGCAGATTGTGGGGTCAGTGAGGAGGGACTTGTTGGGGATTATAACAGATATCAATTCCTGTTGCCAGAGTGTTTCCACCTACCATCCTGGCGTGGCGGATGAGACCATAATGGGCAACGTGATGGCAAACGTGCAGCTGGTAGTTTAAAAAGGTCATTATGCAGAGGCAGGCTAGGGTTGGTGCATACTTTCTCCAGTAACTTGCCAGTGGCAACCTCTCATCTGATATGAGAAGCAGCAATATTGCTCAGAACTGGAAGCCATGGGAGTGGAGTCAGATGCAGGGTGGTGGCATGTAACTGCTGTGATAGACCCAGGCCAGTTGGGTACAGCAGAATAGCAGAAGGCAGATATACTGGCCACTGGATTAACAGTTTTCTGTTCCCTGACTGACCAGAGCAGGGGCTGCTCCAGGCTAATGAGAACACCTGACTCTAATTAACCTGTAAAGAGTCAGGTGAGGCCATTCAGTTAATGTGACCACCTGACTCTAATTAAGGCCCTGATGATACTATAAAAAGGGCTCACTCCAGTCAGGCAGGGGAGTCAGGGAGCCAGAGGAGAGGAAGTGCGGCTGAAGGGCTGGTTACTGAAGACACCCTAAAACCATCGTTAAAGGAGCTCTAAGGTAAGGGTGAAGAAGGGAAAAGCAGGAGAGCTATGGGGAAGTGGCCCAGGGAAATGTAGCAACTCTGGCAGTGAAAGGTTGGCTGCCAACAACTGTTACCATTAGGGTCCCTGGGCTGGAACCTGGAGTAGAGGGCAGGCCCGGGTTCCCCCCAGCCCACCACTACAGGAACATCTCCTGGAAGGGGAAGTCAGGTCCCTGTCAGGACAGGAGGCTGAACAGAGACTGTGGGAGTTCTCTCACCAACCTCCTTGCAGGCCTATGATGAAAAGGGCTCAGTAGACTGTAACCCTGGCCCTAGAGAGAGAAGGGCTACGTGGAGGGTCACAGTGAGCCACTGAGGCTAGCATAAACTGCCTAGAAGCGCAGGACCCACAGGAGCAAGGTCAGAGCTCTGCCACACTGCGTATCCATCAATTTGGTGTGTAACGATCGACTCCAAACTGGTGCACAGTACTCCCCCACCGAATATGAGGTGGCAAGAGCTGACGCCCATTTGGAGCACGGGCACCCCATGATGAACCTGCCAGTTTACTAAGACGATTGTTACACATCTTAACTTTAGCTGCTGTCTTCTTCAGGTGGGCACGGTAACTCAGTGTGCGGTCTAAGGTTACACCTAGACAGACCGGTTCTACTTCATGCTTCACCTTCTGACCATTCAGATAAACACTCAGTTCTTGGGTTGCGCTGGTGTGATGAAGATGGAACAAACTGGAGACTGTTTTTATGAAGCTTGGCTGGAGGCACCAAGACTTACAGTAGTCAGCTAACTTTACCCTGTCCCGGCTTAAGATGGCATCAAGCTCGTGAAACATCCAGGCCTGGGTACTGCAACAGATGTCATCTGCGTAAATGAACTTTTGTGACTCCGTTGTTGGCAGGTCATTGATGTAAAGGTTGAACAGGGTTGGAGAAAGCACAGAGCCCTGGGGTAACCCATTGCTCTGTCATTTCCAAGCACTCGTCTTTTCCCCCATATGAACTCTGTACTGTCTATAGCGGCAGAACAGTTCAATGATGCCCGTGACCCAAGGTAGCAGGACCTCTGATACCTTCACAAGCAGGCCAGTGTGCCATACCGTAACATACGCTGCTGTTAGATCGATGAAAATAGCACCTGATTTCAAGTTTCTCTGGAAGCCATTTTCAACAAATGTGGTCAGCGCGAGACATTGGTAAGACAATGAAAAAGCGAACAGAAAACTGTAGAATAGAGTGACCAGATGTCCCGATTTTATAGGGACAGTCCCGATTTTTGGGTCTTTTTCTTATATAGGCTCCTATTACCCCCCACTCCTTGTCCTGATTTTTCACATTTGCTGTCTGGTCACCCTACTGTAGAAGGTGGAGTGGTGAACTCAGTCTGTTGGTTTCTAGATTGGAGATTTACCCTTGAATATTCTTGCCACTCTTACAGCTGTTGTTTTTGTTTTAACAGTAATCTGGGAAGGTTGAGAGCCACTGATATAGAGCAGTTACTTCACCCATCACTGAAATGCAGCAGCCCCAGGGATGGAAGTTGGCAGTACTCTTTGATCAGTGTACACCAATAATATATAATACTTCTGGACACAGAACAGTGCTTTCCCCTGAAGGAGAATATTGGGTAAGTGAATCATTTACCCAATCAGAGTTTAGTTAGGACGTTGAAACTCAAATGCTTAAGTAGACATGTTTGGATTCCACAAGGAGTGCAGTATAAATGTCCTTCCTAGACACTTCCCCCCTCTGTGCTTTCGGCTCATCTTTCGAACTGTTTGCTATTTACAGTTGTTTTCCCGCCACCCCTTTCCACCTATGTACAGGTTTTGCAGCCAACTTCGCCAAGTGCAGGCCTTGCCAGCAACAGACCAGAAGGCTCCTGGCCCCACCTCCCTCCATGCCTGGCCCTTCTCTTCCCTCATTCCTCCATTCCCTCTGGCTTCCTCCCAGCCTTTATAGCCCTGGCTAATGAGGCTGGCAGGTGCTGCCCGTTACCAGGAAGACACAGGGCTATTCAACCAGCCCCAATACCATTTCTTTTGATTGGGGCTGGAGTGACAGGGGCTGATTAAGTGCTTCTCACTCAGCACTCTGTCACAGGAATGTTAGGGGCCAAATTCTGCCTGGTTTGCATGTTTGGAGCCCCAGTAAAGTCAATGTGGTCACATGAGCGAAAATAAGAGCAGAATTTATGTTTAAAACTTGAAGGCTCCACTCTACTCTGTAGAACTTGGTATCGTGGTGACTGACTGCTATAAAGACTCCATACACAGAGTGGCAATCACCCTGTCACCTCTACCTTTCTAAGCACAATCCAGGCAAGAGTTTTTGTGTCAATTTTTTTTGCTTTGTGAGTTACTGTTTTATTAAATACAGCTTTTCCCGCTGTATTTTGCAGTAGCTGCAATTTCCTAGTGCTTTTAAGATGTAGCCCCATGTACATGACACTGCAGTAATCCAGTCTTCCAAGTGACAAAGATATTGAATAATTGTGTCAAGGTCCACATCCAAAAGATAAGGTTGCAATCTTGTTGCAAATCAGGAGTGATTAAAAATATTCTTTGCAGCTGTTGCTATTTGGACATCCAGAGCTTCTAGAATCCAGAAAGATCCCCTAGTTGTGAAGCCAAGTAAGCAGCAGTACCCTGCTCATCTAAGTTGTAGGTGCTGACATCTCTGCTGTTTCTTCTGGTTTCTTTCCCCAAATCCCACATTTCCTTGCCCAAACTTACCCTTAGGCGGCTGCCCTGTATTAGCCATTCCATAAATTTACCAGCTGCTGTGTCCAGTATCTTCTCTCAAGGGTGCAGAATGTCATCTGATCATGACCCTGCATTGCAATTCATGCTGTTTAAGCAAGGTCAGTGCCTAATGAAGTCTATTATTGATTGATTTTTATTATGGAGAAGCTCTCTCTGATTTTGCATGTGTAGCTAAGACCTGGTCTCTACTGATAGATTATTAGCCTGTATGACTGTGGATGGTACTCTGTTCAATGTGAATTGAGAGAGGGTCATGGATGGTTTGCTTGTACCTGGCCTTAATTGGAGAAGGTCTACTGTACCTCCAGAACCGCAACATGACTCTTCCTCTTTCCTTTTCAGCATACTGTAACTGACTCTCCTTCCTTTGCTCTGCAACAATATTTTAAAGCACATAGCCTCTTCCTCAACCACTATATTTAATACAAAATATTACACACACAATAAAAATGAATGCATATAAAGTTATTTGCACCAAAGCAAATTAGAATTGACTAGAACTGAAAGAATTACTAAATAAAACTTCTATTAAATTAATAGAAAACAAAATTTGAATAAGCAAAAAAGTGAAACTATTTTACATACAGTCTTCTACCATAACAGTTTAACTCATAGATAGAGTCTAAATGACTTGGGTGCTTTTGAAAATTTTATTCTATATTTAATTATGTCTCTCAGTCCCATTTTCAAAAGCGACTTCGAAGCCTTTTTTGAAATGGGACTTGGACACTTCTGGAAATGTTACTCCATGGTTTGCAAACAACCAGAATCACCATCACCACCCAAAAATGAATTTATAGTTTTCATTCCTAACAACAGTGACACAAATAATGTACCTTTATATGAATTACATGAACATTCTTTATCCTGATCTTCTAGTGCCTGAGAGTGTCCCAATGCAGTCTAGAATTATCAAGATGGGAGAAAAGAGAAACCTCTTCTGATTTAAAAAGTCAAAATTTGGTAGGAAATAAAATATTAGTATCAATCCCCAAAGAAATGAGAATTTTGAGCAACTTTTTCTTTAGGCCTAGGTAGCTTGAGTAATATCTAGGAAAATAAGTATTTTCTCCTCTTGATTCAAACTATTTCCCTGATACATCCAAACTTAACTCATAATGTGATCGACATTCTGACCAAAATAAACAGCAATATATGAGTTAGTTGACACATTGTGCCGTACCCAATTGTCATTTACACCAAACTGGCATAAGTCCATTGATTTGACTGTATTTATTCCTGATTTACACAAGTGGAACTGAGAACAGAATTACTATTGAGTTACAGCATGGTTCTGTTGAGAAAGATGCAGAGTTAAAAGGAAGCATAAATATATTTGATATTTGCAAAGACAGATAATTCTTCCTCCATAAAGGAGACTGTAGCAAAGGAGTGAAGGTTTTACAGAGAACATCTCCATTACTCCTCCTAGGGAAACATAATGCTTGATGATCTCCCAAAACTATTTTCCATTTTCTCTGTTTTGATTATAACAGCTTTTCCTTTGTGAGCACCAAAATCCGCCATTTTCCCTCCAAGTTTTTAAGATCCCTCGTCAGCTTGCAATCCCACCTGCCGCTTCCAGGGACCTAAATGGCGCATAGAATTTGTGTGGGCCTTCTGAGCAGATTTTGCCTCCTGTGAATATTCAACAGATAAAAATTCTCCATTACTTCAGCTTTTTTATTTTTAGGGCATCGTTTTAGAGACATCTTAACAAAAAGTAGCGGAAAGCATCCAAAACACCCACTCTAATTAAAGTATGGAAAAAGAGCTACCTTTGAGCTCATGAAGTGTAATTAAATTCAGTGCTTCTTAAAAGCGTATATGTAGAGTAAAATAAAATAGAAAGCAATATGCTAATCACTAAAGCATCCATCAGCCTATATCCCTATAGCCCTATACTTTCTTAGAACTTCTTAAAGACCAAGCGTGATTCAAAATTACCCTTGAAAGTCCTCAGCTGGAATATCCTTCTAAGCAGAAACATAAAAGGGGGTTGCAGCAGATCAATTGGGTAACACCCCAGCTCAGCAGTTCCACTTTGCCCCTCTGAGCGCTTCAGTAGCGGAAAACCTGTCAAACAGCAACTCAAACACAGCCCATCTCATTAGCACAAGTCCCCAATGAAACATCAATTGGGCAGGCAGCAGATTCACCAGTTCTTGCTCCTCAGCATCTTCAGCTTGATAAATCAATATGTAGCTTAAAAGTTATCCTGGCTGGACAGTACCAAAAATAAGACATCACCTCCTTAATTCAATGCTTAGGCCACTGTAATATTAGGCTGATCATAGTTACTGTACATTTTTTTTTCTAACATTAGTGTGACAATCAGGGTCCAGACACACTCAGGGGAGAACAGGGGCTGAACACCAAAGAGTAAGCAATTGAATCAACTGGTTGCATACGTTGATATAGTTTATAAAAATATGTCGTCAGGTCTTTTATGAAAGGTTGTAATGTTCTGTACTTGGTCATTATGAGATAGATGTATGACTGTCATTATGACTGTATGTATTTGTGCATGTTTAGAGCTGTGCTGCAACATTCAGCTCCACCTCACAGAAGGGTGATGAAGCAGCCAGGCAGGGTGAAAACAGATCAAGGGGGAAGGTGCAAAGCATGCTAGATTGTTAAACCTTTTGTTTATTTTTACCCCAAGCAGGTCGCAAACTGTGTGGAGTGCCCCTGCCCAAGGGAACTGATAACCATGGGCTGTTTGCACATCTCTGGGGGTAACAAACCATAGGGGGGAAGTGCAAGTGTCTGGTAGTAAAGAACTTGGGGTAGACGGACTTTGGGGACACATGGGACTGGAAGGGTTGTTGGGGTCCCCCTGTAAGGAGTAACTGGGCTGGTGAGGGACCTGATGCTTGTGGACTGGCTAATGGTGTCAGGGCTCTGAGCCATAGCAGCATAGCATTAAGGCACCCAAAGTTACATGGCAAGTGGTGACACAGCTCCTTAGTGGTCTGGACCATGCCTCAAATGCCACAAATAGAAACTTAGATGGTGTATGGCTTAGGCCCTACTAACCTGAGATTTCTTTCTCTCACTGTGTCATTCCACCACATTCAGCATCACTCTATGTGCAAGCTGAAGCCCCACTGGATATGTGAGAAGAGCTACTCTCTGTGCGTTCTCTGGGAGGGCATTCCAGCTTTGGAATTCCCCTCTCCGCACAGACCTTGGTTTGTAATATTCCCAAACTGGGGACTTTCAGGGTGTGCTGCAAAACTCCTTCACCCCTGCCAGCCTCCCCGCCCCCAGGTATTTGAGAATAGTCTCTGAATTGCAAGGGTGGGGAATTGCTGAAGTGGAAGGGAGAAATGGAAGCTGTGAAATTGCCTGGTTTGCTAGTTATAGGTTATATTGCATTTTGCTGCTGTACTTCTTGGGTATCAGGTTTTTTTGTGTTATTAAGTAATGTCGCAGATAGGTGACTTCTTTAGCATTTTCTGTGAATCTAAGGAAATAACAACATTCTTCTGGTGCATGCAGCTTCCCACAGTCTGTCTAAGGTCTCTAGTGGAGACTGGCAGAGGGAGCAGCAGCTACCTTGTTAAGGCACTTCTATGAGCGTGCACACATTCTAAAATTGCGGTTTCTTGGGTAGAGCAGGAAGAGGCCAGTGAGAAGTTTGCATGGCCAACTGCAATTTTTCTCTCAATCTTTTCTAACAGAACAAGAAGCTTGGCATTATGACAAATGCCGTGGTAAACTGAACTGCACAGCTCTGAATGATTCCGCCTGTACTTTGCAAACAGCTAGTAATTTGCATGACTACTTGGGCCATTGCAGGATTTTGTTCACTAGCTTCATCTCTTCAGTGCTTTTTATGTGTCTTAATATTTTTGTAGGTTTTTTCTAACTACAATATGCACGTACCTTTTTGTAGCCCCAGCTACTTTGAGCTCTAGAATGCTTTTCTTTCAGTGATTAGATATTTGAGCTTTTACCACCTTTGTCAACTAGTGCTAGTGTGGTTATACACATAATAGTATGGACGTACAAATGTTTGATGCTCATGCCTTATGGAAACAGGTACACCACCTTGTGAGCTACCTGTGTTAAGATCGTGCTAAAACATGGTTGTGATTTCTGACAAGCAAAGAACCAGATGCAGTAGTGACACAGTCAGTGACCAAACAGTGTAAAATTTCACAGTTTCTCCATAATTAGCATAGCTAAATGTGGTACTTTAAGTTCAGAAATGTTGACACAATAGTCAACCCCACCTCTTTGAATAATGGGCTATCACATCACTGTTCCAGTTGAGATTGCAAATAAAATAAAGAAGAAAATAAAAGAATAAAGAAAAAGAAATCCTCGGCAACCACAAAGCATCCCCGGCACTGATGAGTCAGGATTAATGTCCTGTAATGGTAAGGAGAGAGGTTCCAACTGGAGCCCCACTGCTTTTTGTATCTCCATTCAGGGTCCATATGGAACTGACTTAGTAATTAGTCAGGCAGCCAAGTTTCTGCTGAACAAGTCAAAAAGGCCTATTCCACATCCTGAAGGCCTGCATACTGTTTAGGCATCTTTAGTTTCAAAGGGTCAACACTGGCATGCTACAAAAGACATCTTTAAGGGAAGTTTGTCTAGAATTTTGACAGATGTTGTTATGTAGCTTAATTCCTATTCAGATTGTAAACTCATTTTGTTCTGTAAATTTCCTTACAGTTAAAGCACATTATTCTGTCAGATACAATTTCAGTCTCTTCCAGTGAGAGTGGAAACCTTGGGTCAGATTCATCAAAAAGGGATAATAGATCGTTTTAAGGTTTTGCATTCTAATGAATAACTGGCTTTTATTCATTATTTATCTACTTCAGAAGTTTAACGAATAGCTTGAAAGCTAATTACTGAATTTCTCTATTTGTGGAGAAAGTGCTTTAAGAAAGTAGAGCCAGGTGAATACCCTCCCCAATACTAAAGTATGGCTGAATCGTAACGTTAAGAACAGAGCAAAACGTAAGAGAAACAATAGTTTACCACCCCCCAGGAAAGTTAGGAAGACTTAACTTCTTCAGAACTCCAGGTGGGTATGTCTGTCTATCTGTTTGTCTGTCAGTCAGTCTGTTACCCGCAGACAGCTCCCTGATGTCTGGCCAGAGAGAGACTTTTTTAATTCAGAGGTTCTCAACTGGGGAAGTGCATCAAACTTTCTAGGGTGGCGTGGCAAGCTGGGCCAAATTGCCTGCTGGCCTGAGGGTGGAGGACAGGCTGCAGTTTGTGCTCTGAATGAATCCCAGGGCTGTTTTACAGAGCCCCAGCCTCACAGGAAAGCCACGATTAGCCTGTGGTTTTGTCAATCACCGTAGCTCTGGGTCGGAGGGAGCTCCCCATGAGCCCGTGACGGGGAGTTCTGACCCAGGTGGGTGGGGAAAAGGACTTCTGGACTAGGGGGCAGCTGGTAGAACAGGAAACATCACCCCTCCCAGGAGAATTTGCTCCATGTGGCCTCCCCTTCCTCATCCTTTCTCTGACTGCTCCACTGTCCCTAGAGGCAGGGGCCATGGACAGATGATTGAGGGTAAAGGGAGCTATCTGATGGGGGCACAGCCAGGTCATTTGCAGCTGGGGCACTGCCAGGTGGGGTTGGGGCAGTATGGAGGTGGAGGCAGGTGCTGCCAGCTGATCTGGGGGGGGAGTTTAGGAAGTAGGGGCACTGCTGGGTGTGAGGGCACTGTCAGGTGAATTGGAGGGGGGAGCATGGAGAATGGGGGCAGTGCTGGGTGGTGTAGGATAACAACAACACATGCTCCTAAAATAGATGGATTTTTAAAGTTAAAATGTAAATATCAAAGACCTGCCAGGGCCCAAGTGGCCCCTGGACTCCCGCTAAAAGTTGCCCTCCCCCAGTGAAATCTGAAATGGCAGCGTTGCCCTCTGTCATGACTTGGGGAGGAAGAGGGAGGCTCCAAGTAATTTTAATAAAATACTAAGCTGGGGCATGATTTTAAAGAGATTGAGAAAACTGTTTTAAGTGTTTGTGGACCATTTGATCTGTTTGCTCCCAGCATTGACCAACTGAGTCTTGTAACGTGGCTGGCGCATAGAAATAGTGTCTTCACAGCTGATAGCTCAGGCATTGTCCTTTACTGACCCTTAAGGTCTTTACCAGGAGGTTGCTTATCTAGGTAACCTTCCTGCTTGTTTCCTAATAGCACTGCTATTAAACTAAACCAAATATGCATCCAGTAAGCATAATACATGTTTAGAACCTTGCTAAATAAGGACTTAAATATTTTCTATGATTTTCTACTTCAGTCATCAACAGAAGGATGCAAGTACATTGCTATAGCATTCTAAAATGATTGGTAAAATGTTCCATTCCATTCCATTCCGTTGTATAAAGACTGAATCTTCTCAAGATTGGTCAAAATGTTTCCCTAAAATTAAACTCTTAAGCCAAACTGAGCCCAGAATTTCACTCCTTATTTAGACAAAACTCTTTCCCCCCCAAATCAATGGAGAGTCTTGCCTAAGTAAGGAGAACAAGATTGAACCCCTTTAAAGTACAAACCAATGCAAATCTTTTGGCAAAGTTGCTTAGCAGGTTCTCAATGTGTGCATTCAACATGACACGCCCAGGTCTTATTCCTCCGCTGCTGTAAATCACCATAACTCCATTAACCTCAAATGTTTTCGTACCTACATTATTTGCATGCCCTCCAAATCAGATGTGTGTGCACACAAATATTGATTGTTTATGGCCAAATGGGGTGTGCAGGCATCTGTTTGCCTGATTTGGGAGAGGAAATACCTTTTCATGAACAAATCCAAGTTTCTGGTGTGCAAAACCTAGGTTTGCTTAGTTTTGGGCTTGGCAATGTACAGCCCAGATTGAGAGAGAGAAGGACATTCATTTGTAAACATAATGTGAAGTATGAGAAAATGTTAAGAGAGCACATGTATTAAAAATGCCCAGTTTTCAACCATTCTTTAAAAAATTAAGGATTCTTCACTAATCATTCTGTATGTACTTTCCAAAAATAGATTTTTCCTACAGATTTTATGACCAATTTAGGACCCATTCCAGCATACCTTTCCTCATGGGAATAAGGTTTTGTGAAATTGGGGTCTTCAAAAAAGATATTCTCATCCAAATTCCATAGTTCTGTGGAAAAACCTACTACAGGAATCAACAGATTCATTTGGGTCCAAAACAGAGCTGAGCTATTTATTTATCTTTAATTATAAATGGTTAAACAAGGAGAACAGACTTGCAGTTCTTACTGAACTTAAAAAAGATGTGGTTTGTGTAAGCTGAAAATTAATTAATAAGGAATTTTTAATTCCAACATCCCAGGCCAAGTCTATTTATTCCCCAAGGAAAGGGGAGGGCTATGAGATCAGATCAGAAGGAATATAAACTTTGTATTACACAAAGCTGACACTTTGAGCACCAGTGCATAGCAAGAGTCCATTTTGTGTTTTTTTTAAATTTATATTGTGGTAGAGCCCAATTTTTATTTATGTTGTGGTAGAGCCCAAAAGCCACATTCAGGACTGGGATGCTCCATTGTGTCACATAGAGGAAGACAAGGTTCCTGAATATCACTCGAACACTTTCAAGTAGAAAAATATTAACAGTAATTTGGTGGCAGGCACAAAACGACTCCCCTTTGCCTTGTTTATGTAGTTGGAATGATTTATTAGCTAATACTATTAATTTCAGGAGAACGTCATACTTTTTACCCCTCCCTCTTTTCCATTTTTATTAGAGGAATAAAAAAAATCACAACAAAAGGCATATTACTTATTCTGAGTGTTTTGGCATATTGAAAATGGGATTATTTTGCCGAAACTTCACTACATTTTTGTTTTATTTTGGAGGTAGGGGATTGAAAATGGAAACCTTTTAAAACTGACAGACAAAATGGACACATTCATAAGGCAAGATTTTGAAGCTACTTTTCCTGTTGGAAATGTAGTTTCACATAGTCTCAAAATGAAAACATCTGATTTCAAAGGAATACAGTTGTCGAGGGTCACAAAATCACTGATAGCAACTTTTTCTGTATCACATATTCACATATCACAGTTTCAGACACTTCCATCTCTGAAGAGCTTCACCACAACCTCCGGGAAATGAATAAAAGAACTAAAACATATTTCAGCATGAGCGTTCGTGGGTGAATGCCCACTTCGTCGGATGCAAGTGGGCATCCGATGAAGTGGGCATTCACCCACGAAAGCTCATGCTGCAAAACGTCTGTTAGTCTATAAGGTGCCACAGGATTCTTTGCTGCTTTTACAGAACCAGACTAACACGGCTACCTCTCTGATACTTAAAACATATTTGTGATTTAGCTTAATCTTCTAGCATGCACCTATTGAAAACCTCTTCGTAGATCTGTGTTTTCCATTGTTGTTGCAAGTACATATTGATTACGCCTCAATTTAATTGAAAGCAACAAAGCCTTGCATGGAATTAGTCCTTAATGTGAGCGAACATTTTTTTTCCTTTGAAAATTATCCCGTGAGCACATACAAAATGCATCTTCATATGGTTTTGTGACAATGCTATAATTCATCCTTCACTTGAATATTTAATATCAACATGTAGGTCTCATGAAGCTATAAATCAGGGCTCAGGAAAGGCTGAACAGAAGCCCTAATGGTGTAAGTACTGGAAAAATGTCAATGCAAGTCTACAGATGATATACAATATGAGGCAAGGCAAAATGATGGTCAGTGTAAAGTGAAAGGCTTAACAACTGTTGAACTTTCTTAACTATTTGTTTAGAGTATTGGATATCTGAAGGTGAGGACAAATACTGGAATCCATGCTAAGGTGAGAACAATAGTATAATGTTGTCAATTAAAGTTTGACTTCTCTGAGTGAGTAATGGGAAGTCCGTATTGATGAATTTATATGAGCAGTGGCAAAAAGATGTTGGGGGGAAAAGTCTATGGCTGTTTTATTATAAATGTAACCATGGGCTAACTTATACTTATTAATGGCTATAGCTTTATGATGACAGGCAAAAATTAGAGTCTATCTTTAGATAGGTATTGAGTTGACTTTAATTCACCCATTGAGTTGTCACCTTAGTAGAATTTTCTGCATTTTTATCTTGAAGCGTTTTCCCTGAGCTGCTGCTTTGCAGTACCTTTTGATTGATTGCTACATTTCTACAATATAAACAAATAGAATATGGGAAACTTCTTCATTGCAGAAGCCATATAAGCATATAAGTCCCACTCAGAAAGACTCTCATGCAGTACGGAAGATAGGATAGCAAAAGCATAGCACATAATCTGGTACACGTGAAGAACTCAAATGGAAAAGTATCTTGAGGTTCTTTCTTTTCCTTTACAAGTTCAATTCAACTGTATGGGTAACCTTAAAATGTCTCTATCACAGTGTTCAAACATAAGCTAAAACAAACTTGTGTAGGGAAGGGTTTTTTTATTCTGCATATAAAAGCTGAAAGCCAACTATTTTTTTAAATGAGAGTGTCTGAGCTATGTTAGTGGGAGTTTTCTGCATAGTTTGTTTTTACTTTTAAGTATGACTTTAGCTGTAAGAAAAGTGATGATTCCCTCTAGAGGGGGGAAAAAAAAGAAGAAACCTAACTTTCCTATTTAACTGCATTGACATTGTGTTCTTGGAAAGGTCTTTCTACTGCATATAACTGGGATCGCTTTAGTGGAGGGTGGTAAACCCACACTGACAATTTTGAAGAGAACTCTGTCTGTGTTCTTTGAATCAGACTAATGAAGACTTAAAGAAACAGTAAGTTATTTTTACATTTAATTTGCATAATTCAAGATGTAACAAGAGTCTCGTCAGATGAGTAGCTCAAGATAGTTATTTTGTTACCAGCCTTTCCAGCTACTTGAAATTAAAGTTGATATACGATTACCCCCAAAAAACAAACAAACAAACAAAAAAACCCTAGAAAATATTTAAAACTAAACTTGAGGCCTCTGTTAGAGCTTCTCCTTCGACTGCTATGGGGGGAAGAAGGTACCGGATATGCTGCCATCTGTTTTCTGTCTTTGTCTTTGTCTTCGATTATTATGGTTTATGTCATTTAGATAATTATTCCGAAATAGATTCTTTATTTGGTTATTTATTCATTTGATGTGATAGGGGTTGGTTTCATGGCCCTAGATATACAAGTTATTCAACGGTATGGCTAGGTCCTTCGCCCCACTCTATCCCTAAAGCTGGCTCAGCTGGCCCAGTAGATGATTCCACCTGCCTAAGGGTGTCCTTGGACAGCCCCTGGTACAGGAGATGCATTCGGTCAATAAGATATGTGACCAGAACTTCTCTATGTTCCAGGGATGCTTGGCCCTGGAATTTCCTCTTGGGGAGCTGTTCTAATTTACAGCAGAGTCCTGGGCCAATCCAGATTTGCTCGGGGGCCACAAACGTGGCTTAAAGCTACTTTTACACATCTTGGCCAGGCTGGAGGATCTGCCCCAAAGATACCATCAGACACCTCCTAAGGACCAAAATCATCATCTGAACCATAACTATACAGCATCACTCTGGCCTACTGTTTATGGCCCATCAATTCACAGAGCACACATTCTGAATTTGAAGGTTTTGAAGGACCAACTCCAGGGATGAGAGAGTAGTTGCATCCTGATTTCTAAGAAAGACTTGGAGCCTATGCTGAGAATATTAATAAGGGGTCTGATTTTCATGATGTGGACATATGTCTACTGGGAATTGGACCGAAGTCATAGACTCTTTTTATGTAGACTATCAAGCAGCCATTAGATACTTCATTACACACTAGGCATGTAGAAAACATCATGGTGAAAACAAATCACAGGAATCCTGCCTGTTTTCTTACTATTATAACTGTCATTATGTATGGTCAGTAGCTACTTTCCTCTCCTCTCACTCATCTCTATACATGGGAGAAAATAACCTTCTTTTCCTGCCTTGTAAACCTTCAACACACTGGAATTATTATATCTATTATGAGTGAGTCTTCCTCCTTGCAAGCACAGATCTGTGGGTGTGAGTGTGCGCATGTGTGCACTACCTGATGCTTCGGACTCGGAACATGAATGCAATGTATTTATTATCTAAAAGTAATAAACACAAGGAACCCTGAGATTAATAGTATCTCATATAGGTAATGCACTGCCTGCAGATCCTTTAGGTTGTCAGTACATGAAGAAATCTCTGTTCAGATTTAAGTAGCTTTAAGCCACGTTTGTGGCTCCCGACCCCCACCTCCGCAGAAGTTTTCTAACTACCTGAAAGCCTGGTAATAAGATCTGATTGCATACTGTAGATCATGTCAGCTGTGTGAAACTAGAGCGAAAATAATTAGATGATCACTCAAATAATGAAGCCCAGTTGCTTGACTTTGGCATCTCACTAAGTAAGAATATATATGTTTATTTCCAGTGCAAATGTAATGACTGAGTAGATTTTCCATTTTATGTTTCAGATGCAGTCTTCCTATGTGCTCTTTCCCTGGATCTAACCTTGTGTCCTAACTCTGGTTTTGAATTGTGTGATGTTAAGTTCTCTACAAGTTAGAGAACGGAGGACATATATTTTCAATAACTTTTGCCATACTAGATGACCTTTGCACACAGTAGATAGCTTCCTTCTTTTATTTTCAAATAAAAATATTTTAATAGCTATCATGTTAAATAAATTAAATTAAGCCCACTATTATGTAAAAGCTGAATAATTAATTAAAATTAAAATTGCAGCTTTCAACTCTGTCTTTGTGACATAATTCAATTTTAATGCTAATCTAAACCCCAACATCTCAGTTTTGTGCTTCTGCTGAAGAGACTGATGGGGGGTGTAATTTTTTGGTTCAGACATTAGGGGTGCAATTTCTAAAGTTTTAGGCTAGCTGAAAGACAAAATACTGTTAATGGAGAGGACTTGAGGGGGGGGGGGAGTGGGAAGGAACAGGCTTGCATCCTCAACATCATCCCCATCCCCAATAGGAAACCATAAAAGCCCCTCTGCCAGAGCTCTACAGGGTTGTGACTTCAGGTAGGTTGAAAATTGCAGTTGTTTCTTTTTAATAGTCTTTCTTTTCATACACCTAAGAAATTCCAGATACATTCTGTGAAGAATATTGCGGTTGTGCAGTTAAGCACTAGATTCAGGAAATACCAAAGCTACTACTAAGCATTTAGTCTTCACTCTGCCTCCTTGGGTGGATGCATTACAACATGGCCTATGAAATTATTGCCTCAATTACATATTTATATGCTGTTTTTTGAGCAATACAATGTAAAGTACCATTTTTACAGCCTTACATTATATGCAGGACTAGGAATACTGATGAAGATATACACTAATCTTTCTGCTTTTACATACTGTTGGTTTATCAGTGTAGAGTTTTTCTTATTTTGAATACAACTGAACTTTCCAAGTGAGTTTGAACTATTTGAGTTTTCAAGATCTCCCCCAAAGAAAAAGTAACTTGGAACATATTGACTCGCTGATAAGATATTTAGGAGGAGTATCACTGGCAAAGCTCAGTTGGGAGCATGATAGGCACTCAGTACAATTTGAGCAATATATGCATAGGTACCGCTAAGAACTCTGTTTTATGACAATGCAGCTACTTTTCCTATATCCCAGCTTTAAATCCCCTCAAAAGTGTGCTAGCCCAACTATATTTTGCAAAAACCTTTGTACAAAAGGTGCTAATTGTCATTCAGACTTAATGGTTAGGCCAACTATTTGAATTACATAACAACACTGCATTTGGGGAAATGGCTAGTCAACGGAAACTGTGTTAAAATTAAGATATATGAAAGGGATTTAATTAAAAACAAACAATAACAATTAAAACTTAAATAGAGTTTGATCTCTGAAATCTTTTAGAAATGGCCTCTCTTTTTCTGGTCTTCATTAAAATACCTAATTTTTCCCTCTTCTAAGGAGAAAAAATTCATCCTTTAAGATTTTCTTATCCATGCCTCACTTGGTTCACCAGATAATTTGGGTTTGACAAAAGCTGTATTGCTCTTCACAATTCAATTAGCTCAACTTTGTGGGAGGAAGAGTCATAGAATCATAGACTTTAAGGTCAGAAGGGACCATTATGATCGTCTACTCTAGTCTGACCTCCTGCCCAACGCAGGCCACAGAATCTCACCCACCCACTCCTGTAATAAACCTCTAACCTATGTCTGAGCTGTTGAAGTCCTCAAATCATGGTTTAAAGACTTCAAGGTGCAGAGAATCCTCCAGCAAGTGACCCTTGCCCCACGCTTCAGAGGAAAGCAAAACCCCGCCCCAGGGCCTCTGCCAATCTTCCCTGGAGGAAAATTCCTTCCCGACCCCAAATATGGTGATCAGCTAAACCCTGAGTGTGTAGGCAAGATTCACCAGCCAGACACCCCGGAAAGAATTCTCTGTAGTAACTCAGGGTATGTCTACACTACAAGAGTAGTTCGATTTAACGTAGGTCGAATTTGTGGATTCGACCTTATGAATTCGAATTTGTGTATCCACACTAAGGACACTAATTCGACTTTGTGAGTCCACACTAACGGGGCAAGCGTCGACATTGGAAGCGGTGCATTCTGGGCAGCTATCCCACAGTTCCCGCAGTCCCCGCTTCCCATTGGAATGCTGGGTAGAGCCCCCAATGCCTGCTGGGGGAAAAAATGTGTCGAGGGTGGTTTTGGGTAACTGTCGTCATTCAACCGTCACTCCTGCCCTCTCTCCCTGAAAGCGCCGGCGGGAAATCTGTTACCGCACTTTTCTGGTCAGTGACAGCGCGGACGCCACAGCACTGCGAGCATGGAGCCCGCTGCGATCATCGCTGCACTTATGGCCGTTGTCAACTCCTCGCACCTTATCATCCACCTCTTCCACAGTCAGCTGCTGAGAAATCGGGCGAGGAGGCTCCGGCAGCGGGGTGAGGACATGAAGTGTCAGAGTGGCACAGACCTCTCACAAAGCACGGGATCCCAAGCTGCGGAGATCATGGTGGCAATGGGTCACATTCATGCTCTGGAACGGCGATTCTGGGCCCGGGAAACAAGCACGGACTGGTGGGACCGCATAGTGCTGCAGGTCTGGGATGAATCACAGTGGATGCGAAACTTCAGGATGCGTAAGGGCACTTTCCTTGAACTGTGTGACTTGCTGGCCCCTGCCCTGAAGCGCCAGGACACCCGGATGCGAGCAGCCCTGACTGTGCAGAAGCGAGTGGCCATAGCCCTCTGGAAACTTGCCACGCCAGACAGCTACCGGTCAGTAGCGAACCACTTTGGCGTGGGCAAATCTACCGTGGGGGTTGCTGTGATGCAAGTAGCCCACGCAATCGTTGACCTACTGCTCTCAAAGGTAGTGACCCTGGGAAACGTCCAGGTCGTCATAGATGGCTTCGCCGCGATGGGATTCCCAAACTGCGGTGGGGCTATAGATGGGACTCACATCCCTATCCTGGGACCGGCCCACCAGGCCAGCCAGTATATTAACCGAAAGGGCTACTTTTCAATGGTGCTGCAAGCACTGGTGGACCATAGGGGACGTTTTACCAACATCTACGTCGGGTGGCCGGGCAAGGTTCATGACGCGCGTGTTTTCAGGAACTGTGGTCTGTTTAGACGCCTGCAGAAAGGTAGTTTCTTCCCGGACCACAAAATAAGTGTTGGGGATGTGGAGATGCCTACAGTGATCTTCGGGGACCCAGCCTACACGCTAATGCCCTGGCTCATGAAGCCCTATACAGGCGCCCTGGACAGTGACAAGGAGCTCTTCAACTACCGGCTGAGCAAGTGCAGAATGGTGGTGGAGTGTGCTTTCGGACGTCTCAAGGGGAGATGGAGGAGCTTACTGACTCGCTCGGATCTCAGCGAAACCAATATCCCCATTGTTATTGCAGCTTGCTGTGTGCTCCACAATCTCTGTGAGAGCAAGGGGGAGACCTTTATGGCAGGATGGGAGGTTGAGGCAAATCGCCTGGCTGCTGATTACGCTCAGCCAGACACCCGTGCGATTAGAAGAGCCCAGCGGGAAGCGCTGTGCATCCGGGAGGCTTTGAAAGCTAGGTTCCTCAGAGAGCAGGGTAACCTATGACTGTCCAGTCTCTTTACAGAGAAGCTGAACCTGCCCTTGTTTCAGTTACTATTGACTTTTTTCAGCGGTTACATACCCCATTCACCAGGTTTCCCCCCTTCCAACAGACGTTTAAAAATAAAGTTATTGGAACATTTTTAATTAACAAAGTTTTCTTTACTAACGAATTCGCGTTAAAGGGTTCAAACAGGGACGCAGACTGTGGTGGGTACGGTGTGCAGTGATGTACAGACCGCTTCTACACTCAAGGACTGACAGGCTCCTGCTCCTACAGCGGTCTCTGCGGGGAGGACGGTTACAGGAGGGTGTGCAGGAAGGGGTGGGTTTGCAGGAAGGGGTGAGGGGTGTGTGGGAAGGGTGAGTAGGTGTAGGGGGATGATGGCTCTGGCTGGGGCTCAGGGCATCGGAGAGGTTCATGGCTAGGGTGGAAGGGCATGGTAAGGGCAGCCTGCCTTGCCATTTGTGGATGCCAGGCGCTCGGACCCTGGGGCAGCATACACCTCCCAGACTGACCTGGGGCAGCAGACACCTCCCAGAGTGACCCGGGTGCCTAGTGACTGCACTCTGTGTGTGACCTGCTGTTGATCCTGCCCCCATGTCTGTACCCTGGTAATGGTGGCTGTCCTATGCAATTAACAAACCCCTATCTCCCCTTCACACAAAGTCTTCTGCAAAGAAACATGACGGAAACAGTAATGAACAGCAAACTATTTTTAATACTCAACTACACAGTTGGGGGATGAAACTGGGATTTTGGATTGGGTGAGCCAGGAAGGGAAGCAATTCTCATACTTTAGGGAATGAGAGCTGTTTGGTACATGAGCGCTCTGCTGGGGTGGAGTGACAGTTTTCACAGCCCCTAGCACCCCTCCTTCTTGTGATTTTGGGTGAGGGGGGGGACAGGACTTTGTGGCGGGGGAGGGCGGTTGCAGATACAGTTCAGGGGGGCTCTCTGCTCCTGCCTGAGGTCCTGCAGAACATCCACAAGGCGCCGGAGCGTGTCCGTTTGCTCCCTCATTAGGCCAAGCAGCGTTTGAGTCGCCTGCTGGTCTTCCTGCCGCCACCTGTCCTCCAGTTCGCTGTGTGAGCGCTGCTGCTGAGAGAGGGTCTCCCTCCACTGGCTCTGCTGGGCCGCCTTGGCTCTGGAGCAGGCCATCAGTTCAGCGAACATCTCGTCCCGAGTCTTTTTCTTTCGCCGCCTAATCTGCGCCAGCCTCTGTGAGGGGGATGCCGGGGCAGTTCGGGAAAGAGCCGCAGCTGTGTGATGGGAAAAAGGAAGTGATTTCCTTGCAAAGATACATGTTTGCGAACACTGAACACAGTCTACTCAGTTTCTGTGAACAAGACCATACAGGGCACCTAATCTCATGTGCTCTCAGGACAAGTTCGAATTTTCGGCATTCGCTTTCATTGCCTGGGGTCTTGCACAGGAGATCAGACAAGCGGGGCAGGACAGCAGAATCTGTGTAGCAGCCAGGCCTGGTAAGCCGTAAACTTTAGGCTGCTTAACAGTTAATGGATAACAGTGCCCTCCTGCTGCAGGCAATCTGGAAAGCATAAAGTCTGACCCTGTTCCAGCCCCTCCCGGCGGTCCCCGGGAAAGATCCCTGTATGCTTTTCCTCTGCAGCCTCCAACATGTGGCTGTTAAACGACAGTCATTGTTATGCAAAGGAAAAGTCAAGCATTCACAATAGTAACATTAAAGTAATTCCCCTAATTAGATGCAGCAGTCGCCGAGCGAGATCACCCTGAGGCGGGTCTCCAGGAGAAACAGAGAGCGAATGCTGCGTGAATCCCTGCACAGACCAGGGCCCTATGCTGCCATGCTGGTCGAGGCACTTCTCCCACTATACCTCAGGATGGCCTGGCGCGGAAGAGTGTGCTTCCACGGAGCACCCAATAAGGCACCTCTCCCCAGGAACCTCCTGCGGAGGCTTTTCGAGTACCTCTCCGAGAGCTTCGTGGAACTGTCCCAAGAGGATTTCTGTTCAATCCCTATATGCATTGACCTTCTTTTCATATAGTTTTTATTCCTGTTTTTTAAAAAATAAATGTTTACATGTTTATAGCACTTACCGACTGATCCTTCCCCTGATTCAGAGTCCGGGTTAACGGCCGGGGAGGGTTGGTAGGGGATCTCTGTGAGGGTGATGAAGAGATCCTGGTTGTCGGGGAAAGCAGTATTGTAAGCGCTGTCGCCTGCCTCGTTCTCCACAAACCCTTCCTCATCTTCCCCATCGGCAAACATCGCCGAGGAACTGCCCGTCGACACTATCCCATCCTCAGAGTCCACGGTCACTGGTGGGGCAGTGGTGGCAGACCCACCGAGAATGGCATGCAGTGCCTCGTAAAAGCGGCATGTCTGGGGCTGGGCTCCGGAGCGTCCGTTTGCTGCTTTGATTTTTTGGCAGCCTTGTCTCAGGTCCTTGATTTTCACGCGGCACTGCGTTGCATCCCGGCTGTATCCTCTGAGTGCCATGGCTTTGGAGACCTTCTCGTAGGTCTTTGCATTCCGTTTTTTGGAGCGCAGCTCCGAAAGCACAGACTCATCGCCCCACACAGCGATCAGATCCAAGACTTCCCGGTCAGTCCATGCTGGGGCCCTCTTTCTACTCTGAGATTGCATGGACTCCTCTGCTGGAGAGCTCTGCATCACTGCCAGTGCTGCTGAGCTCGCCACGATGTCCAACCAGGAATTGAGATTCAAACTGGCCAGACAGGAAAAGGAATTCAAATTTTCCCGGGGCTTTTCCTGTATGGCTGATCAGAACATCTGAGCTCGGACTGCTGTCCAGAGCGTCAACACAGTGGTGCACTGTGGGATAGCTCCCGGAGCTACTAAGTTCGATTTGCATCCACACCTAGCCTAATTCGACATAGCCATGTCGAATTTAGCGCTACTCCCCTCGTCGGGGTGGAGTACCGAATTCGAACTAAAGAGCCCTCTAGGTCGAATTAAATGGCTTCCTGGTGTGGACGGGTGCGCGGTTAATTCGAATTAACGCTGCTAAATTCGAATTAAAGTCCTAGTGTAGACCAGGCCTCAGATCCCACCCCATCTAACATCCCATCACAAGCTATTGGGCATATTTACCGCTAATAGTCAAAGATCAATTAATTGCTAAAATTAGGCTATCCCATCATACCATCCCCTCCATAAACTTACCAAGTTTAGTCTTGAAACCAGATATGTCTTTTGCCCCCACTTCTCCCCTCGGAAGGCTGTTCCAGAACTTCACTCCTCTGATGGTTAGAAACCTTCATCTAATTTCAAGTCTAAACTTCCTGATGGCCGGTTTATATCCATTTGTTCTTGTGTCTACATTGGTACTGAGCTTAAATAATCCCTCTCCCTCCCTGGTATTTATCCCTCTGATATAGTTATAGAGAGCAGTCATATCTCCCCTCAGCCTTCTTTTGGTTAGGCTAAACAAGCCAAGCTCTTTGAGTCTCCTATCATAAGACAGGTTTTCCATTCCTTGGATCATCCTAGTAGCCCTTCTCTGTACCTGTTCCAGTTTGAATTCATCCTTCTTAAACATGGGAGACCAGAACTGCACACAGTATTCCAGATGAGGTCTCACCAGTGCCTTGTATAATGGTACTAACACCTTATCTCTACTGGAAATACCTCGCCTGATGCATCCCAAGACCGCATTAGCTTTTTTAATGGCCATATCACACTGACAGCTCATAGTCATCCTGTGATCAACCAATACTCCAAGGTCCTTCTCCTCCTCTGACTCCATTTGTATGGAACCTCATAAAACTGCTTGGTTTCCTACAGGATGATATTCAGTAATTTAAGAACAAATTGCAGGAAAACAGCAGTAAAAGAAAAGGTATTGAGAAAGCCAACAGTGGGAGACAGAGATGACTGTGCCATTTGCCTTACTTCAGTGAGAAAGGCTATTGGTCTGTTAGAAATACATTGGTGCTGTTACTATTCACGCTTTACATCAGGAGATGTTGAATGTGAATATGGTCATTGGTATATTGATGCATGCTAAAGAATGAATTTGGTTCACATATTCTCTGTTTCAGTCATTTTCAGAAATAAATGAGGAATCCAGTAAGGATCCAAATCCAAACTGCAGGAGAGGGAAGTGAAAGTAGTGGCTTATCAAGCAATGAGCTTGTGGAAGGAAGACTAGTGGGTTATACTGTGAGTTTGCAAGGCATAGAGGAGACTACTGCAAAAAAGAATCTAACCAGTGACTTCTGCTGAGCTGTATCTGAGGTCAGCAGCCCACACTTCTGCTTCATTTAGGGGCTGAGGAAAGAGCACCCATCATTATATAAATGATATTTAGTTACATTTGTAGGTGTTCATGTATAGTTACAAATATGAATGAAGAGGCTTTAATAATTTAGTCACAATGCTTCTCCCTACCTCTTCACATTGCTTTCCTTTTATTTTCCAATTTTTTCTCCTTTATCCTAGAGCAGATGTTTAAAATTCTGCTAAAGTAATGTCTTATTTAATTACTGCCAAATGTTTGGGTTCCAGACATGTAACCAGCATTTTTTGCTAGAGATTAGTGGGTTGGGTAAGTTACAGAAAGTTGTTTTCAGGTACAGACAGGTAGCAGCTATTTCATGTGGAAGCCATGTCTGCTATTGTAATTGCAATGCCAACTTTAACCAGCAAAACAATTTCAATTAAGTTATATAAATCATTAAAATACACACCTGAGGATATGGCAGCAAAGAATGGCTGCACACAGTGCAAGTGCTTATTTTAAGAGGGAATTATGTAAAGGTGAGTATATCCTTAGTATTGCCAAGATAAATTCATATAGTCATCTCCATATGAACTGACACGTTTGAAGACCCATCACGGGTCCCTCTCCATCAATGACTGAAATTAACTTCTCCTGACTATCTACTACTCTCCCCCACCATCTCCAACATCTAACTCCTTTCCTGCAATCCTTGTCATCTCATTGGGACCCCTCCTGTCCATCTGTTTGGCTTTGCAACCTGTAGAAACCCACTACAATACGCACTGGGAAGCTAATAGGATGCAGCTAATGAGCAGTTCCCTAAGCAGGGAAAGGATGAGGTTGGCTAGAGCTCATCCTGTGCTGTGGCCTGATCTCATTGGAGTCCAGTGGGAACACAGAAGGAGGTTGTGGGACAGTGCAGTAGCTGGTGTGTGGGTATACAGTAGTGTGACATTCCTTAAAGTTAAAGAATCTAAATGGCTGCATTAGTCATGTAGCGTTATGTGTCTCAAATTCAGAATGTGTGTTCTGCAAATTGATGGGCCATAAACAGTAGGCCAGAGTGATGCTGTCTAGTTATTGTTCAAATGATGATTTTAGTCCTTAGGAAGTGTTGGGTTGCCACACTTTGGTCTGTCCCACCCTATAGCTGCTGCTGATACATGCTGCCTGTTGTGTTTGATGGCTACATGCATTGTTCCTTCTCAGTCAGTTATGCTACTATGTCACCACCTTGACAGTGCACCTACATTGTGTCACACTGTGGATGTGCATTGCTCCAACACTTGTGGGTTCACTTCTGTGTTCTGCAGACATTGTTCCAATAATTAATATATGCAGTGATACTTGGATTACACAATTTCTTCCCAAAATGAATGATAGTTTATGCAAAGGTCCCAACTTCTCTGACATAGCATCTGCAGAATCAGCAGCAAAATGCATGCCATTTTATTTTTTATATATCTTGCTATGAGAAATATGCCATTGCAGAAAGTTGTCAGGGGTGGTCCTGGGTTTAGTGGGGCGACAGGGAAATAACATCTGCAGGAACTTATGTAGCACCTTCTCCAACCAAACATTTCTCCCCACCTTCCTCTGCATACCTGTCTGTGCCAGCAACACCATCTCACCTGTTTAAAGAAGTTCCATGGATCATAGAGAAGGATCCTGGCTTCCTACATGGTCCTGACAACCACAAATGGAAGAGGAATTTAACTTTCAGTACAAAGCATGAGACAGGGACTTGGTTTTTCTGCCATGGCTCATTTCCACAAAAGGCCTACAGATAGAGAACCGGGGATGGCTTGGGGCTTAGCACATGGTGTGTTGTGTGGTGAGGAGGACTACTCTATAAGTAGTGTGACCATATTTACCAAAGTAAAATTGGGACATCGCTCAGGGCTGGCCTGAGCTGCCTGGCATCACCGCTTGCCTGAGCCCCCCCTCCCATCCTACACAGGGATGTCCCGAGCCACTTGGTGTTGCTGCTTGCCCAAGCTCCATGCCACCAGGGACTGGGGCTGATTGCCTGAGCCTCGCACTGCCCTAGGCTGCCTGCCCGAGCCTCGCCGCCCAATGCCTCATGTCGCCACTGGCCTCCCTAAATGTTCCTCCATGCCCCCCTAAGGGGGAACCGCGTGGGCAAAAGTGAGCATTTGTTCCATTTGTTCATCAACTGATCAGAGCAACTTGCAACTGGTGAGACCAAATGGGACAAATGCCCACGTTTGCCAAAAAAGTCAGGACATCCAAGACACAGTTTTAAAAAGGGACTGTCCTGGCCAAAATTGTATGTATGGTCACCTTATCTATAAGTCACATAGGTCTAAGGCTGGCTGTGGGCCTAGTGATACTCAATGTACCTAGAGATGGCTGAAACAGGAATTTTGGTTCATAAAAAATGTTGGTATTTTGCAATTTGCTATTGTTCTGAATCAGGACAAAAGCAAATTGACTTGAAATTCTTGTGAACTGAAGACCCTTGAAAATTTTGTTTTGGAAACAGTGAAACATGATGTTCCCAAAAGGAAATCTTTGGGGACAGCTGGGAATCTGGGACTGGCAATGGAAATTTGCTTGTGTTTTTACTACTGTTTCATCAAATTTGTAATAGATTTGGCCAACAGTTTGTTTTAGCAAATCGGCACTTTTGGAAAAAAAACGTTGTTTTCTCGGGAAATTTCTGACCAACTCTCTTTATATCACTATATATAAATCCAACTGGACACTTGACCTTAGGGATTGGCAGTGTGGGGGAATGTTGCAGTGCCAGTGTTTATTAGAATAATGTACCTCTGCTCTTCTCCCTCTTCAAATCCATTTCTTTTCTTTCCCCATTGCCACCTTTGCTTCTTTCCTAATACTCTTTTCCTTTCAGACACTGAAATCCAGTGCTGCTGGCACTACTGGTAGAGGGAATTATGTGGGATCCAAAAATAGGCTTTTTTATTGTTTCTAATTATTTTCACTAATCTTGAGGAAATAATACTGGTCCTGCCAGTGCAATATCAGCTCAGAATGTAGCCCTCCTTCCTTCAGGTCTTTGCTTTGTTTAAGGATATTTGGCTGTAGCTCAAGCTTTCCCTAGAGAATGAAAGTTGCAGGCAGCCAACTTCACTTGGGTAGTCACAAAATTGGTCAGAGAAGCATGGAAATGGTGTCTAAGGGTTCCTGGGGAAGAGGAGAAGTGTATGTGTCTGTGGCCTCCCACTGACCTTGTGTATGCGGTATTGAAGTGGGCTCAGCTGCTTGCTTGTTTGTTCCATGCTTGAGCTTGCAAGATCCGACAAGGGCTGCTTGATAGCAGCCTAGTTAGGGAGCTAATTTGAGCAATAATCTGTTTCAGTGCCCCTGACATAATGCCCCATAGTCTGACTGCAGTAATGGTTGTTTCTCCCCAATTATATAAAATGTGAGGAAGCTCCTGCTGCTATTGTTTCTCTGACACTGAAATTAGGTTCTCCAGAGGCTTTGTCTTCTGTTTTTACTGAGCAACAGGGCCGCTTTGTCCATTTCTTGTGTGGATGTTACTGAAACACTCCAGTAAAGAGATACTGCCTTTTGAGCTGTTACTTTAGGCTCTAGCCCTGACTTAGCTGATTCTTGCTCCTCCTGAGTTATAGAGGAGAGGTGGGGTTGAGAGAGAATCTCTCTTGTGCATTGATTCAAATCCCTGTTACAAACACTAGCACTTTCTCCTCTGGTCTGTTTTCCCTTATTTTTAGTTTTTGAAGAAACTTAATTTTCCAACAACCAAACCCTACTCTACGTTGTCCTACAACAGCCTTCAATGCCACACTCTCTTCTTTTTTCTCCCTTAAAAGGAACACAATAACTTTTTGATTTGTTTAGTTTTGCAAGCAGAAAAAATGAAGGCTGCATGAAAAATATTTATCCATAAATAGGATGAGTGTATTCAATCTCTGTTTGCGTGTGAGTGTGTGTGTGTGTGTGTGTATGTGTATGTGTATGTGTATATATATATATATAAAATCAACAAACAAAGATCCCTGATTATTGAAAGTATATGGTATTCTAAAAGCATCGTGCCTTCAAAAACTCATGTGCATAATCTTTACCCTCACATGTAGTCCCATTGTTTCCAGTGCTGGTGAAAGGCATTGGTTTGACAGTCTTGAGGACTGAAGTCCTCTTTTTATGAACAAGGCAAGCTTCCCAACATGCATTGCCTTGTCAGCAGGCCTCAACCTGGATCTGGGAGGTGGGAGAAACTTTCGTTAGGGGTAACAGTTTCTGTGGTGTATGCAATTCTTGGTTTCTCTTCTGAGTCTGCCAGTTAGTAAAAAGAGAGTCATGATCAGGGCCAGCTTTAGGCCAATTCCCCCGATTCCTCGGAATTGGACCCCGTGCCTAAGAGGGACCCATGCCTTACGCACCTTTTTAATTTATTTTTACATACCCAGTGGTGGTCCGGGTCTTCGGCGGCGGGGGTTCCTTCACTCGCTCCGGTTCTTTAGTGACATTATGGTATGGAGAGAGTGAAGGACACCCCCGCCGCCAAAGTGCCGCCGAAGACCGCTGCCGGGTATTCGAATTGGACCCTGCAGTTCCTAAAGCCAGCCCTGGTCATGATGTAGGAAGTTGCAACTCAAACCCACTAAACTCGCACCATAAAGGGGCCACCAAACATCCATTAGATGGGAACAACTTCTGATCACTACTAAGCTGAGCTGGTCTCAGAATGGTGATGCAAGTGAAAAAGCTTTGTAGCCTTTGGGGGCAATGAATGGTGAGGTTATTAAATAAAGTTCTGACCTTCTGGAGTTTATGCATTCTCTGGGGACAAAGGCAAAATCATTCTTATGCTGCTTTCTGTCTCCTCCTAACATACGCTACAATCTCAGTTCAGCCCCATTGTACGTTTGCATTGGGATATGGTTATTTTTCCCCCCTGCATAAGTGGTCAGTGGGTTTAAACCCAGGACCTTCAGATCCACAGCCAAGATATTTTACACGTGAGCTAAAAGACCAACCGGCAGTAAAGTAGGATGTTGTCCAATTTCTGAACAGGGCCCTAGAGTAGAACATGTCAAACAGCAGGTCATACAATAACATGAAAGACAGTTGTGAATGTTGGCTGTTGGGATTCATGATTTCTTTTCCTGGCTCTGATGCAGGGCATGGTGTAGTGGTTGGACGAGTGCTTACAAACACAGTACACACACACACACACATACAGTATATGTTTTAAACAAACAATTTAATACTGTTCACAGCTATGCTGACTGTGAAGCTTGGTTGAGGTGGTGAAATTAGAGGATGGGATATTTTCCAGGGAATGCCTTGCTGCTAAATCAGTGGTTCTCATACTTTTGTACTGCTGACCCCTTTCACATAGCAAGCCTCTGAGTGCGAACCCCACCCCCCATAAATTACAAATACTTTTTAATATATTTATCACCATTATAAATGCTGGAGGCAAAGCAGGGTTTGGGGTGGAGGCTGACAGTTCGCAACCCCCCATGTAATAACCTCATGACCCCCTGAGGGATCCCAATCCCCAGTTCGAGAACCTCTGTTCTAAATGATGAACTAGAACTCCGCTGAGCCCTCAAGGATTAACACATTGTTGTTAATGTAGCCTCTCACTCTACAAGGCAGCAGGAATAGAAGGGAGGGGAGACAGCATAACAGACAGAGGCAGACTTATACCTTGTGTGTGGGAGAGAGAGAGAAATGCACATTGCCCCTTTAAGTAAGCTGACCCACTCTTAAGGGCATTGTCTTTTTAAGTGGATCAGGAAGTTGAATGAGCCCCTGCTGCCCCAGACTCTCTGTCTCTCTCTCCATCCATGTCCCCATCCTGCTCTATATGGAGAAGAAGGGGTAACTGGGGTGTAGGAGTAGGGGGAGGGGACACCCTGACATTAGCCCCCTTTCCTTCCCCCCCATAACCCCCCCCACAGCAAGCAGGAGGCTTGGGGAGCAGCACATGGCAGTGGGGGAGGGACAGCTGCAATTGGTAGCCTGCTTGGCAGCTGCTGCACAGGGAACTTAGGGGAGCGGGGAGCAATTAGTGGGACTGCCAGTCCACCCTGGTTACAAGCCCCCACCGGCTTGCTGCAATAGGCTGCTCTTCCTGCGAGCAGTGGACAAAGCAGGCGGCTGCCAAACGATGTTAGAAGGGTGCATTGCACAACTTTAAACGAGCATGTTCCCTAATTGATCAGCAACCTAACAACAAAACAACTTTAACCAGGATGACTTTAAGTGAGGAGTTACTGTATACTGTACATGGTTTTGTGTATACAACCCTGTACAGTAATACTGGATGTATAAATGTATAATGTATACAGTAATATACAGCATATCATAAAGAGTACATATGCAAAATATAATTTTACAGTATTTTAATTACATGAGAGAGAAAGAGAATGGAAGAATGAAAGAATAAAAAAGGAAAACAGTAAACTAACCACTCCACACATCCTGGATATTCTTGCTAGTCTATGACGATGATGATAATGGTGATACAATGACTATGACAATGGTGATGTGATGACAATGAATGATGACGATGATTAGTACAGCGCCCGAATGATGAACGATGAGATGATGAAGATGGGTGCTGTACACACTCTGATGATTAGTCTTCCTCGTCCCCTGACAACACTACTGGGGGGTCATCAGGGATTGATGTTGATCCAGGAGACGGAGGTGATGGAGAGTGAATCGTAGATGAAGTGGTTGGCTCTGGTTCAGCTTGAGAAATTGATTGCGTAGGCTCATCTGCTGCTGGTTGTTTTTTCTTGAAAAACATGATGATCGGCAACTGTCGCTGTTGTCTCTTGAGCTGCTCAAACATTTCTTGATATGGTCTCAAATAGTCTGTAATACTACGTGTGATTTTGAGGCTTCGTTCCATAGAGGGATTGTATTCAGAAATTAAATCATTCAAGTGTTTCGCTGCTTGGAACACTTCAGCAAATTTGCCTTTTAGGGCACGGGGATTTGCAGCCCTGTAGAGCAAGCCCGGCTTTATTAAATGCCCAGCCGCATTGCCACAAAACAACACAATCACATGGTCTTTAGTTGCTTTGAAGCCAGGGGCTTGTCTTTCTGATTTCAAAATGTAAGTGCGGGTGGGCATTTTTTCCCCAGAAGATCCCAGTCTTGTCAGCATTAAAAACTTGTTCCGGAAGATAGCCCTTTTCTTCTATGATTTTCTTTAATTGTTCGGGGTAGGCTTTTGCTACTTCTTCATTGGCAGATGCAGCTTCACCAGTAGTCTGCACGTTTTTGAGGTTGAAGTGGTTCCTAAAACTGTTAAGCCAACCTTGGCTGGCTTTGAATTCCTTCTCATCAGAAGGCTGTCCCTCTTCAGTGGGAGATTTTGAACAGCATGTAGAGGCTAAGAGCCTTTTCTCGCAACGTGTCGCCATCGATAAGCACGTTTATGGTTCGTGTCTTCCAGCCATAAGTTTAATGCCTTTTCAGTCTTCACTAAAGTCTTATCAAGCACCTGGCTTGTCACCTTAGCAGTTCTTAGAGCACTTGATGCCACGGCTTGATGAATTTCTCTCTTGAATCTTGATGGCACGGATGCTAGATTCGTTGTGGCCATATTTATGTGCCACGTTGGTGACTGACATACCGTCTCTCCATAAGTCCAACACAGCCAGTTTTTCCTCCAGCATTGGAACAGATTGCTGTTTCTTCGGATGAGCGCCAGATGAAGTAGTTGGCTTGTGTTTAGGGGCCATGTTGTACAAAAAATACGTATCTTTAAACAACACGGTGAGAAGCTAACGCTATGAGAGGCACGTGGGAACTGAGACCAACCGAGGGAACAGCAGATTCACGTCTCCCATCTCATGCTCACTCCAGGGCATACGCTCATTGAGTGGAATGGTGGGTGGAATCGCCCGCACTACTATATTTAAATTATTGTTTTTCTTTTTTTGCCAAGTGCATATAGTTGAATTCACGTTAAGTTAAATGCACGTATGCTGTGACTCCACTGTATGAGGCCTTGGTCAGTAATAAAGGTTGTGAAAAGCAGCAGATATAGATTTTAGAAGAAATGAGACTACAACTCATGGTCTTCTAGCTCCTAACTGTTGGCACCTTCCCCTAGGCTAAAGGGTAGCTCACGGGAAAGTGTCTTAATTTGGTGTATGAGAGAGAAGGGGATGGAGACTGTGTGAGATTTTGCCTGTTGTGCAGACGTGTGCCAGAGTCTCGCATGAGTTGTGCGACACCTGCCCCACCTGGCATGCCCTGCTGCTGCTTCAGCACCTATCCCAGCAAGGAAGTCTCTGCTGTGGTGGCTTTTCCTCTTCCAAGGGCCCTGGCTGAAAAGGGGGAGGGCACAACACAGTGGGTGACCCTGTTGAGGAGCCCTGGAAGGTGTTGGGGGGGGGGGACCTGGTACAGGGGGAGGTAGTGATGGGACTTCATTCCCCCTCCTCCCCCACTGGCATCTGCTGCAATAGCCACAGCCTCATGCCCTGCTGGCAGGGAGCTGGGGCCCTAAATCTCAGGGGAGGCTATTCCTGCTCAGGCCCTGGGGAGGGAAGCTGCCGGGGGGCTGCCAGGGGGCACGTGCCCAGCGCTGGGTTCCCCCTCCCCTGTCCCACTTCACCCTGGCCCCTGCCCCGGGAGGGGGGCATTGCCAGAACCCCTGGGGGGAGGGGAGCCTTTGCTGGGGGCCATTCCTGGCCGAGCCCCGTGGGGGCGGGACACGCGTGGTACCAAGGGGAGCAGCCCGCTCCCTGACCCACAAGCCGGGTGCCTTGGCCTGGGCGTGTCCCCGCGGGCGCTGCAGCGAGAGCCCCCCGCCCCCGTGTCGGGGCTGGGCAGCCCGCGCCGCGCGTGGCGGCGAAGGCGGGGGGACGCGGGGCTCTCGCTAGCGCTGCCTGTGGTCACAGCCCGGCGCGCTCGCCTCCCATCCGGCTCCGACTCGCGCTCTCCCCGCTGCCGCCGCCGCCGACCATAGAGTCGCGCTGCAAACAGAAGATAGAGGGAGTGCAGGAGCTCGCCATCTCCAAGCCATCTACAGCGGGAAAAACATGGAGTCCGCTCCGGCAGCCCCCGATCCAGTCACCACCGAGCCGGGCAGCAGCGTCTCCGAGCCGGCCGCCGGCGCCAGGGACACCCCGGTCAACCTGGAGCCTGCCCGGAAAAGCGAAGCGCCGGCTCCAGTCCGCAGGCAGAGCTACTCCAGCAGCGGCGGCAGCAGAGGTAGGGAGACTTGGGGAAGGGGGGAGCGCTGGGATAGGGAGAGTGGGAATAGAGAGAGGGGGTAGGAGAGAAGGGGAAACGCAGCAAATAAACCACCGGGCATAAACCAGGGGATTTATGAGGAGCCGGGCACAAAAAAGCAACTCCCCACTCCATGCAATCTGGCAAACTTTTACAGCTCCCTTTAATTGCTGCGGGAGGAGGGACAGACTGGAGGAAAAATATTGAAAGAGAGAGAGCGAGAGCTGCTCGGTGCTTTCCCGTTTCCCCGTTTATCGCCTGCAAAACTCAAATGGGAACTATGGCCCTGAAATTACATAATTAAAACACAAAACAACCCCCCTGCAGGATCATTAGAATTCAAGGAAACAAACTTTTAAAGCTGCGGTGTCCTTCTCCCCCACCCTTTCCTTTTCTCTCTCCTTTTGACAGTTTCTTCTCTGATGTGCTGAGGTTTGTTGTTGGAATGGGGGAGTTTTATGTGATCTCGCTGATTAATTAGGAGGTTGCCGAGCTGTGATTTACTGCTCCACTCTTTTGCATGCTGTGTTTTTTTTTTAAATTTGTTTTTTCGGTGTGTTTAAAAAAAAATCCCTCCCAAAAGTTGATGGTCTCCTGGCGTTTCTTGAAGGTGCACAACTTTGCAGAGAAGGACCTTCCTGATCTCATGGATTTTCCTCCCCTCCACCTCCAGTCACAAGATATTGCAAACAAATTGTAAAAAGCCTTTAATTGCTGGTTTAATGATGACCTAAGCATTTTCCTGATACAGACCGCATGTTTAATAGGACGGGCAGCGAGAAACGTGTGCTGGCCAGGTTAAGTTCGGCATTGTTTATAGCATTACCTGTCCACTTTTACTGAAAGTAACTGTCTTTCGACAGCATTGTATGCGAACTGTTCGCTACTGTAGAGGGATGGAGAGACCCGCTGCCCCCCTTTCCCCATTGCACAGGAGCGGTTAATTAAAGTCGATGGGTTTTAAATATATTTAGGGTTTGTGAAGAAGAAAAAAAAGCGAGAGGGACAAAATGCCGCTTTAATTCCCGCTGTCAATAATTTATAAATCGCTGCTGTCATCCACGGGGAACTGACTCGGTAGGATCGTTGGGTGATGGGTGGAAACTAAATAAAAATACATATACTGATCTGTTCAAGAAATGACAGCCAGCCTGGCGCACACAGTGCTCGCATGGCTCCGGGGTCCTGAGCCAGCTGCCGGCTGATTGCAGGGAGTCGGGGAACATTTTCAGGTGGTGCGGGGGAAAAACCGATTCCTCCCGGAGTGTGTGATTTTTGTTGTTGTTGTTGTTGTTTGGAATATGGCTGATCATGTGTTGGCTTGTGTTTTACAGTATTTTTCCCATTTTGGCCACGCCCCCCTTTCCAGGCAGCTTCCCACTCAGGGAATCCGAGTACAGTAAAAGCCAGCAAGATGACACGCTGAAACATTTAATTAGAGGCAATTTCCGAATAATGACCGCGCAGTTATGCAAATGCACGGGAGAGGGGGGTGGCGAGGAAGAGCTGGCTCTGGAGAAGACGGGAAGATGGGGAAGGTTTTTGTGTGCAGAAAGCTTTTGGCTGCAAAGAATATATTTAGAGCTTGAGACAGTGGATTTGGAATGCAAGCCGGTTATGTAACAAGGTTAATCAGAACCACTAGAGAAAATTTCCTTAATAATGCTAAGGAGTTTTCTGAATGTTTTCAAAGGGGCCGTAGTTTGTGGTTGTTACACAACCTCCCCCTCCCCAGTTGCTTCCAGTCTGTATGCTTCAATCTGCTTTAATTGTCATTGCTGGCACATGATGACTTTTAGCGGGGAGGGGTGGGGAGAGAGGGGTGGCAACCTTCAGATTAGTCTTGCGATGTTGTAACTTTTAGACCTTAAATTATGTAATGAACGACTAGTAAGGTATGTATGTATCAGAAGGGGAGACGGCAATATTTCTGATGATGAGGGTGATCCGCTCGTGGTTCTGAATCGTTTAGGCTTTGCTACCGCTAACCTGCTGACCCATATGTCCCTTCTCCCCCTTGTGTAGCATTCAGTAAGGGAGTGGGGGTTAAATACACACACACTGCACGCAAGCACTAGGTTATGTAACAATCTGAATGAAAAAACGAAGGTCAGTGATGGAGGCATCCATGCAGCAGTGCTGCAATACCAAAAGCCCCTGGAAATTGTCTTTAGAGTCTTTAATATCTGAGTGTGTGTATGCTTTTTAGGGACAGTAATTGTTTGTGCCTTGTAGGGGGTGGGAGTATGGATAGGGCTGATTTAAAGAAGGAAACTGTTTTGGGTTTAGGGATGATGTAATGGAGTTGGTAGGAAATACAAATCTGCTCCTAGATTGCACACAGTAAGAAAATTGGAGCTGGCATTCAGGATTAATGTTGCATAAATTACAGTATTGAAAATAAGTTGACCTATCCGCTACGTGATTATGCCTTTCTGATATTTAAAAGGTGAAGGTCTGTAACTTTGCAAGAAAATACCAGAGAATTGTAATTAACATTTTTAGCCTGTTTGAAAGCAGGACCTAGATGGAGACATTGGGTGAAATTGAGCCACCTGACTTGTGATCTATTTATTTATTTATTTAAAGATTCCTGAGGTTGATTTTATGCTTTTTTCAGATAAAGGGAAAATATATTATGTGGAAATCTTGACATTGGGGTGACCTCGCAATGCATGAATAGCACATATATGAGTACAGGTAAAAAGAATAGCCCTGTAACACAGGTAAATTCCAAATCATGTGTTCGTGTACATGTTCAGCACATCAACTAATCTCTTAGATTGTTATCCCAAAATGTGCTCCATGCAGGCAGATCCAGACACATATGCAGGTCAGTTTGCGGAATTGGTACCCAGAAAAGCATTCCTTGATTTTTAAATCAATAAAGTTAAGACACCGGAAATATTTCTTCTGTATCATCTATTTTAGTATCTGCTACTGTTGCAAACCTGTACTCAGGGCTGTGCAGCTAAACTAGCTGTTCTTAACAGGGAATTCAAGAAATTGTCATTCCAAAGGTTGGAAGAAAAGGGTAGTCAATGAGACTCAGGAAAAAAAAAGATGGTGAGAGATTAGATTCTTAACTGCAGTTTTAATTACTGTAACATTTGAAATACGGTATCTCTTGATACCACTTACATATGTGGCGTGACGTATCCCTAAATAGCTTTATTTTATTTTTATTTTTGCTAATGGGTGGGTATTTTTACTTTTGTTCTAACAGGTCGGTGTTTATTATAACAATTAATTCTTGTGCTTTTAGATATCAAAAGCATTATTATATAAGTGTGGGTATGACTGAGAGAGAGAGATCACCTGTGGACTGGTGGTATTGAGTAATGTTATTGAGTAGTGTGGAAGAATAATGACACATTAAATTGAAAAAAGTGGCGAACAGTCAGATAAAAAACCGGATATTTCCAAATAAAGATGTTGTTGTCACCTACTCTAGTTGTTTGGTTTTTTTTTACCTAAGGGTGGTAGATTTCCAGTTTTCCATTAGGTTAAACCCTAATCCATATGTGTTTGTACAGATGTCCTCAGATGTCTTCATAGCATGCACTGACTTCACTGACTATTTTGCACACCCTAGTCACAATTGCATATACCACTTCCGCTTTCATCTGCAGTCATAGAATATTCCTAAGGCAACTACAGCTGTTGCTTACGTATAAAGTAATATTAGGATAGTGTGTGTGTATATATGTATATATGTATGTGTGTATATATGTATATATGTATGTGTGTATATATGTATACACAGAGAGAGAGAGAGAGAGAGAGAGAGAGAGAGAGCAATTATTGAGCATCTGGAAACAAGGAGAAGCCGGAATCGTGACCAGCCAGATGTTTGTGGATCATCAGGAAGTGCTCCACACACCACAGTCTAAGATTCTCAGTGTTATTACCTCCTTCTAAAAATGAACATACATGAAAAAATGATAACAAACATTGGACTGTGCTCTCTGTTATCCCATCAAAGCTTAAATGTTGCATTTTCATTTTTAAATCTGAAATATCAGTTGTCCTAATTTCAGGAGCCAAGTTCTTGTTCTCTAGGCTTTTTTCTCACCTTTTGTCATCTATAGTATGTGAATCAACTGCTGTAGTTTTCCAAGGGCTTCTAAGGGACTTGTGTTATGCTGTCCTGCAGTTTCTCCCCTGTCTGTCTATCAGACCTAGGACTAGAAAGCAAAATATTTTTTTTTCTTTTCTGGGCTGTTACTCTGGTTTTTTTTGCACTGTCAGTAAGTGGGGGGGGGGAGAAGTTTCCCCTCTGTTGACAGAAATCATTTAGTAAAATTTCCTATTCATGTCCCCCAATGCATTTTTCAGGTATCTTGTTAGGAAAGTTGAACATTTTAAAGGCAGCATTCATGTTGTTGGAGGACATTGTATTAAATGTTTTGTGGTGGTGATTGCTGTACTTCTGTGAACAGAAAGCTATACGCACATAGGAGGCAGTTTCCTGAACCCTTACTGATGAGTATTGAGAGTGCTTGCATTTCTCAATCCCTTGTTGGGACTTGGGTCTTTGTTGTCACCACTTGAGACTAATGATATCCTGATTTTTATTTTATTTAACTTTTTGCACTGTGCTGTAAGTTGATTATAACATCAATGAATAGTGGCATCAGCCCTTTATTCCACAGCTCCATCTGCAATTGCACACTTAGCAAATGTTTCAGATGTTCTAAACAGAATATTTGTGATGTAACAAAATTTGTCAGTTTAGTGCGTGATCTTTGCATTTTCAAGTTTTGGGTATTCTCTTTAAATTTTCAGAACACTTTTCTCAGACCGAGTGCTGTTCTGGAAGCACTGCTTCTGATTTAGGGCTATAGATTTGCCTGTTGGGTAAATGAGATATACTATGAAGCATCTGAAAGAAAACTACAATCATTTAGTTTTAAATCTTTGTAGCATAAGAGCAATAATACCACTTTTGCATTGTTTTCTCAGGAACAGTCCTGTTCCGTTGTTGCAATAAAACCATAACTTAGTCTTTTATTTTATTGACTTGAAAAGTATCTCAGTGGCTTGTAAACCAGTAAAGAACACATTTGGTAATGGAGATTAATTGGCAATATAACTATTATAGCTCAGGTTATAGAACTATATTTGAATGGTAGGACAATTTTGGCTGTCGAAAGTTGTCTGATTTTCTTCTACTGTTTGTTTCCTACTGTAAGGAAATTTGGCCTTGGTGAAATATGGAGTAACTCCATTGAGGTTAATGGATTTAGTCCAGATTTACCCAACTGCAATGAAGAGAAGAATCTAATTTTAGACATTATAAAACATTAATGTCTAAAATTAACCTTAACATGATTTCATTATCAATACTTAAGACTGAGTATTTTGAGTTATTTAAGTTTGTAAGATAATGGGTCCAAAAAACTGGGAAGTGAAAGTACTCTGGGGAAAAAAAATATTAAAATTCATTAAAATATGTTGATAAAGGATAGATTTAAGATGTTTGAGAAAGAGACTGGCACCACCAAGTTCAGCACACATAATTAATTTAAAAGTTTCAGCTTTAATATTGTTTGCTAATTTTGACTATCATCAACAAATTTGGGTAGCTGCCTTAAGCATAGCCTATATAATAGAATAAATGTCTTTGTTTAAAATAATTATGAAATAATTGTTCTAAAGTACTTCTTGTTTGTTTTTTTAAATATATTTTTCTTTACGTTAGGCTTGGTGCTGACTGTATTAAGGACTGGGTTTAAAAACCATAGGTGTATTGCATTTTGAACATAATTGAAATGGGAAAAAAGGAAGGGAAACACTTTCTTTTTGAAACAAAATTCCTAAAATCACTTTATATTTTAAGTGATTTATTTTGGCAAGTTCAGACACTGTATATTTACTGTATAAGTTACTGTATATTTCACCAAAAAAGGGGATAAATTTAGATAATTCATAATATTTCTTAGTTAGAAAACATTGTGTGTAATTTTTGCTACCTGTTTGGGGTGTGAACTTTCTTCTGCTGCTTCAATTTTTTTGAGTAGCATAGAATGAAATTGAGTAAATTTTGGATGTGTTGAAAATACTTTAATATGGTACATTTCTGCTGTTCACTGTGGTGCAGTCGTGTTTTAGCGGTTGAGTTTCAAATTTCTCAAATGATGGGGCTTTCACCACTTACTTTGGGAAACTCTTCAACACTGTATCATGTTTTCCTGATACTCCGTTTAACATATCTTTCATCCCATTTGTCCTCATCTGTTTCATTTGAACCTCAATTTTTCACACTGCATGATATTCCATTCCTCCTCCTTAGTCATCGTTTGTCTTTTAAAAATATTTACTCAGGCATCAGTCCATCTAACTCTAACCCTCTCCCTCTTCTCCCCCCCCCAACTCCTTCCAGTTGGCCAATAAATAAGTGATATTTCCTTTTGTCACCTACAAGAAATTCAAACTCAGCAGAGAAACCACACCTGTCAACCTGATAGCTGCCAAGTCGTGTGCAGCTCCATTTGTGACATTTCTCATGAATGACAGAAGTCACTGACTGGGGCAGGGTGCGTGGGATGAGGGGAAGTCGTGGCATTAGTGCATGGACATGGCAGTGGGGGGTGTGTGATAGGTGGGGGGCTAGGGATGCTGGTGTGCCTGAAAGGTGGTAAGGTTGCTCATGTGTCTGGGATGGGCGGGTGCAGGTGACAGCTTCGGACCCAGTGTCCCACACCCACAAGGGATGTGGGTAGTTGCAGATGTCTGTCTATCTGAAGAGGGTATCTGGGTGGAAGAATCTTGGGCCAGTATTCTGTCCTTCCTTTGCCTTCTGTCCTTGCCAGCTGCTGCCATTGCCACCTTTTGCTGCTGTCTCCTTCTCTTCCTCTATTCGGATATAGGGGAACTGCTGTTGCTGGCTGTGAGGAGCAATTGCAGACCATCCCTTCAGTCCAGTGGATATATGAGGATCCAGCTGGGTTGCGAGGACTGCCAGATATGGCTGAATTCTGTTCTAGAAACCTAGCTTGCAGTGACGCAGGTGTCTCTACTCATGATGGTGTTGTATTGCAATATCTGATGCAGTGTCATGGCAGAATTACTTGATCCATGGACAAGAAAAAAAGTCATTAGAAGAGGGTTTTGTAACTTATGTCAAAATGTAACCGTCTCCCTAACCAAGCTCTGTGAAACCTTCATTTTCCCCAAAACTACATAAATTCAAAGCTTAGCCCTACGTCTTCAGAAAGTTAATGAATTTTTCAAGTTAGCATGGTACCAATTTTGAGTGAAAATCGGCCAATGGAAAGTTCAGTTTCACAAAGTTGAAATGGGTGAAACTTGCAAATTCTGATTAAATTTCAGATTTTTATTTTTTGGGTTTGTTTTAATACTGGTTGTCCACTCTCCCTAACTGAAAGTGAAGAGGAGGTTGGCATGAACTTTTGTGAGATCTGAACTTCCACACTGAGCACTGCTCTTTCTGTCTACAGACTTCAGTTGAGCACTTCAGCATACCTGTTATTGGTCTGTGCTGATAAACGCATAACAGTAGGTAGTGGTGCATGTCAATAGGAGTTACATATGTAAACTACGTCTTCTTTATGAAGTTGCTATTTAATTGGAGATATACCAATCTCCTAGAACTGGAAAGGACCTTAAAAGGTCATCGAGTCCAGTCCCCTGCCTTCACTAGCAGGACCAAGTACTGATTTTTGCTCCAGATCCCTAAGTGGCCCCCTCAAGGACTGAACTTACCACCCTGCCAGTTTAAATCTCCTAGTTATTCCTGCCCTAATAGCATTTTTCCTTTGGAAGGATCCTCAGGAACTTTAAACACTGTATTGCTATCAGGAACAACTTCAACAATTGTTGTTGAAATCCAGTCACTTCTTGTGTGGAATTTTACAGCTGTATAATAGCACAGATAGGACAGGAAGTGAAGACTACCATCCCTGGCTGGAACACTGAAGGAGTTTAGATAGATAGAATGTAGTTACCCAGTCAAGACACTGGGATGAACAGCTGTATTCCTGTGGAAGAAGTCTTAGCAATCTTCTGTGACTGTGTATGTTATTACATCTCTCCAGAAAGACAGAACTTGCAGCAGCACAGTACACTCTAAGGCTACGTCTACACTACCCGCCATATCGGCGGGTAGCGATCGATTTTTCAGGGATCGATATATCGCTATCTCATCTCATCTAGATATCGATCCTCCCTCGCGCTTATTCTATCGTTCCTCCACCGCCACCGGGCGGGCGCGGCGTCGACATGGAGAGGAGAGGATGATCATCGACGAGATGGATGAGATCGGCGATATAAGATATATCGACTTCAGCTACGCTTTCACGTACGCTGAAGGCGTTGTATATCATCTCTTTTTTTCCCCTTAGTGTAGACCAGCCCTTACATCAGTAATCGGTGCTGTCTCAGATGGAAGAGTGCTGTCTACTAAATCATGACTACTAGTTCTATAAGCTTCTTTGGATATGTCTGCATTCATTCACTGAGCAACTCCAAGCCTCACTGGGTTTTGAGATCTGACAAAACTGAACCTGGAAGTGGTATGTCTGCAGGTCTTGCTTTCATTGATTTTATTAAACAGATTTCTATACAAAGTTACTTTCTTTAATAATGTATTACAAAGCATGGTACCAAATGCCCTGATATTACCAGAGGCTTTAAGAAGCTTGTCATGAAGCATGTGTTGATGTTAAAGCAATGTGATTTTTTTTTCTTTTTGGGGTATGGGGAAAGTCTGTGGTTGTTACCCAACCTACTTAATTTCCTCTTCTCACATAAGCCCTCTTCCCCCAAAATAATCACATAAACAGAAGCTTCCGCAGTTAAGAGACAACAGTTAAAATTCACACTCAACCAAATGTACATAAATGATCCAGTAATGGTGCCCCACTGCAGAGTTTTTCATTTATAATTTAATCTAACAATTTCCATACACTTCTAAAGCAGCACACTATGAAACTGGCAACTTCTGAGAAATTGCTGTGCTGTTACAAACAGTGTTTGAGCTGGTATTATAGCAGCATGAATAGATGGTGCGATGGAGAACAAAGTTAGTGACTGAACCGGAGCTGAGAGAAATTGCTAGCAGAAGGTGAGAAAGCAGAGTTGGATTATGATAACCTCCCTTGTAGAATCAAATTAAATCTTGTTAAAGGTTTTATTGATCTTAGTTTGTAGTTGTACCATGCATTTACCGCACATAGGCATATGAGATTAATGAGGCAGATGTTGTGATCCAGGAGTGAAAAACTACAGTGCTGCTGTTTTTAATATGTTTTATTTTGTACGTGTTGTAGGATAGTTTAATTGACTGTATGTTTATGCACTTTAATTCCATGCCCGCTCAAATATGTTGGAGGCATCTAATATGTAGCAATAATGGAAATACAGTTAAACTGTAAAAACATAATATTATACTAAAATGGGTTTGAGCAGTAAGCACCCATTTTCTCTAATTTGTATTTCCCAGAGAAAGCCAGAATTTGTAGTATACAGCAGTATTGTCATTGGAAGAGAGTGTCTGTCTGTATAAAGAATAATGTATGTATATCTGATCATGTGGAGCTAGCTTTTGAAGGTAGTACATGCACACTGTCTGATCTGTTGCCCCTAGCTCCATAGCTTCCCAGAGTAGACATCATTGCACACAGTGGGAATCACTAGTAGATGCATGCTTTTAGATATTTTAGATTTCACTATGCATTAAATGCTTAATGAAATACATTACAACTTACTAGTTGCCATAAAAAAAAAATTTGCCTGGAAAAAAAAAAGTGTGTGTGTGAGAGAAACCAATGGGAAAAAAGTAAACCTTGATATGCAGTGGGGTATACGGGATATGTTTGAGTACAACTTTTGGAATCTGAGCTGTCACCTACCTACCCAATGGAAATTAAGATTTGGCAGCGTTTAGAGGGCAGTTTGTCTGTGTACATGTGCAGTAAGGTATAAACAGGCTGCTGAAACACATACAATTGTCGACATGGTGGGGGAAAATGAAATTATGTATTAATAGAGTTTTACTTGACTGCTTTGACACTGGTACAAGGTCTGTGATACACAGTCAAGAATAAAATCAAGGTCAAGGCTTGTGAAACACAGGTTGTAGGATTTCTCCCCCTCACCCCCCTGTCATATGAGTGTGAGAGTATTTTAAATTGAGATTTTTTCCTTTTTGATCACCTATGAATGGAAAACAGTGGCTGTTCATATGGAACTTACAAACTGAGGGTACGTCTACAGTACAAAATTAATTTGAACTTATTTTATTCAAATTTTTGGAAGCGATTTTATACATTCAGTGTTGTGTGTCCCCACTAAAGTGCGTGAATTCGGCAGAGTGCATCCACAGTACCGAGGCTAGCATCGAATGTCGGAGCAGTGCACTGTGGTAGCTATCCCACAGTTCCCACAGTCTCTGCCGCCCACTGGAATTGTGGGTTAAGCTCCCAGTGCATGATGGGGCAAAAACATTCTCATGGGTGTTTGAGTGTGTGCTGTCACTCGCTCCTCTCTCTGTGAAAGCTACGGCAGACACCATACTACCAGCAGACGGTGCAGCACGGTGCACCGCCTGTCTCCTGGTACTATGAATCCACCTCGCATGTCCTCTCGTCTTTCTATCTACTCTTTCATCTAACCATTTCCGCCTTTTTTTGGCTACCATGAACAGAGCAGCACAGCTTCTGCCACTTTTTCCATGTTGTCTGTCCTGGGCTCCCATGGAAGCTACAGAAGGCAACAATTCCCTGCCGTTTTTCGGCCATCGTGAACAGAGCTGCACAGCTTTCGCCACAAACTCTGCTCGCGTTTCCACCGCAAACTCTGCTCTCCCGCTCTTGCAGCTCTAACAAGCTTCCCAACTCCGTGAAAGCTACAGAAGACAACCATTGACCGCCTTTTATTGGCCATCTTGAACCCAACAGCTCGTTTCACACCCTTTTTCGAGGATTACCTGTGCAGGCGCCACAGCGCGGCAAGCATGGAGCCCACTCAGATCTCCGCTGCAGTTTTGACCATTGTAAATACCTCGGTAGTACATGCACACTGTCTGATCTGTTGCCCCTAGCTCCATATCCAGCACTATGTGCAGTACCTGCAAAACCAGGCGAGGAAGCGATGACAATGCAATTACTATACTGATGAGGACATGGACACAGACATTCCTAGAAACACGGCATGTGGCGATTGGAAGATCATGCTGGCATTGGGCCTGGTTCATGCTGTGGAACGCCGATTCTGGGCCCGGGAAACAAGCACAGATTGGTGGGACCGCATAGTGTTGCAGGTCTGGGATGATTCCCAGTGGCTGCGAAACTTTCGTATGCGTAGGGCCACTTTCATGAAACTTTGTGACTTGCGGTCCCCTGCCCTGAAGCGCAAAGACACCAAAATGAGAGCAGCCCTCACAGTTGAGAAGCGAGTGGCCGTAGCACTGTGGAAGCTTGCAACGCCACACAGCTACTGGTCAGTCGGGAATCTATTTGGAATGGGCAAATCTACTGTGCTGCAAGTAGCCAAAGCAATCATTGACCAGCTGCTATCAAGGGTAGTGACTCCGGGAAATGTGCAGACCATTGTGGATGGCTTTAATGTGCTGGGGTTCCCTAACTGTGGCGAGGCGATAGACAGAACGCACATCCCTATCTTGGCCCTGGCATACCGGGGCGGCCAGTACATAAACCACAAGGGGTACTTTTCCTTGGTGCTGCAAGCACTGGTGGATCACAAGGGATGTTTCACCGACATCGACTTGGGATGGCTGGGAAGGGTGCATGACGCTCGCATCTTCAGGAACCCTGGTCTGTTTGAACAGCTGCAGGAAGGGACTTACTTCCCAGACCAGAAAATTACCGTTGGGGATGTTGAAATGGCTATAGTTATCCTCGGGGACCCAGCCTACCCCTTAATGCCATGGCTCATGAAGCCGTACACAGGCACTGTGGACAGCAGTAATGAGCAGTTCAACTATAGGCTGAGCAAGTGCAGAATGGTGGTAGAATGTGCTTTTGGACGTTTAAAAGCTCACTGGCACAGTTTACTGACTCGGTTAGATCTCAGCACAACCAATATTCCAATTGTAATTGCTGCTTGTTGTGTGCTCCACAATCTCTGTGAGAGTAAGGGGGAGATGTTTATGGCAGGGTGGGAGGTAGAGGCAACTCGCCTGGCGGCTAATTTTGCACAGCCAGACAACAGGGCAATTAGAAGAGTGCAGCAGAGTGCGCTGCGCATCAGAGAAGCTTTGAAAGCCAGTTTCATGACTGGCCAGGGTACGGTGTGACAGTTGTGTTTGTTTCTCTTGAAGTTACCCGCCCCCTATATATATGAAAGGAAATAAAGTCTAAATTGTTTAAAAACTGTTCCTTATTATTTGTTGCACAACGCATTGAGAGAAATCAGAAGGCAGACTGGGCGGGGGGGGTGGGTTGGGTTAGGGGGGTGGAGGAGGAGGGAAGGACAATTCAAGAAACCAAATCAAAAGTTCGCATATGCCAGCTTTCTGGTGCTTGGGCAATCCTCTGGGGTTGAGTGTGTGGGTCCCTGTAGCCTCCCCCCTTGTGTTCTTGGGCATCTGGGTGAGGAGGCTATGGAACTTGAGGAGGAGGGAGTTTGATTATACAGGGGCTGCAGCGGCAGTCTGTGGTCTTGCTGCCTTTCCCGCATTAGATCCACCATACAGCGGAGCATGTCAGTTTGCTCCCCCATGAGCTTGACCATAGCGTCCTGCCCGCTCTCATCACGCGCGTCCCTCCTCTCTTCGTGTTCCTGTAATGCTTTACGGGACTCAGCAATTGTTTGCCTCCATGCAATAAGCTGGGCCCTATCAGTGCGGGGGGACTGCATGAGCTCGGCAAACATGTCTTCCCGAGTTTGTTTTTTCCGCCTTCTAATCTGGACCAGGCTCTGGGACGGAGTAGATAGGGGCCGCGTTGAAACATTTGCACCTGCGGGAGGAGAAAAAGGGAGGATAGTATTTTAAAATATACATTGCAGAGAACAAAGGGGACACTTTGGTATGAGTAAGCCATCACACACAGCCGGGCAACAGAATTCAGCTTGCAGGCAGCCTAGGGGCACGCAGGATTCTGCTTCTTCTACATTCATTTCAATGTTTTCAAACTGCTGGAACCCCTTTCCCATAGCAAGCAATGCCTGGTGGGTTTGCCACAAAGGAGGGCCTGTGGGCTGTCAGGGATGATCACTTCACGCAACACCCAACCCCCGCACACCTACCGCGTGGCTCCGATGAGGCTCTGAGCAGGGATGAGCCCTTTAAACTATATGTGAACAGCCCAGCATGGCTGGGTTTCCCCCCCGCCCTCCACCACGTGGCTCTGATCAGGCTCTCACTCACCAGAAGTACCTTCTCCAGGGTCGTGGTTCGGGAGCCCGCATTGGGAGTGGGGGAAGGCTATTGGCTCCAGCGTTAAGCATGGTTCCTTGCTAGGGGGGAAAACGGATTCCCCACTTGCCGCCTGTGCACTGTCCTTGTCCTCCTCTTCATCCTCCAATAACTCTTCCTCCTCGCTCCGTGCAACTCCCCCCTTGCAGGTGTCCACGGACAGTGGTGGGGTAGTGGTGGCATCACCCCCCATAATTGCATGGAGCTCACGGTTGAAGCGGAATGTATGGGGCTGTGACCCAGAGCGCCCATTTGCCTCCCTGGCTTTTTGGTATGCTTGCCTGATTTTTGTACGACACTGCTCTGTGTCCCTGGAGTAGCCTCTTTCCGTCATGGCCCTGGAGACTTTAGCGTACGTATTTGCATTCCTTTTTTTTTTTTTTTTTTGGAACATAGTTCTGCCATAACAGACTCATCTCCCCAACATGCAATGAGATCCAGTACCTCCCGTTTGGACCATGCTGGAGCTCGTCTGTGAATCCGGGACTGTGTGATCTCTTGTGATGGTGGACTCTGCATGGTTGCCTGTGATGGTGGACTGTGCTGACGGTCACCTGTGCTGATGGTGACCAAACAGGAAATGAAATTCAGAAGTTCCCAGGGCTTTTCCTGCCCACCTGGCTAGTGCATCGGAGTTGAGAGTGTCGTCCAGAGCGGTCACAAGGGAGCATTCTGGGATAGTTCCTGGAGGCCAATAACGTTGAATTGCATCCACAATACCTTTAATCCGGGATTGCAATCTCAATTTAAGTGCTACTTCACTTGCCAAGGTGGAGTACAGAAATCGATTTAAAGAGCCCTTTAAATCGAAAAGGCTGGTTTGGTCATGTGGACGGAATGTTTGTTTGTTTATTTATTTATTTATTTATTTTAAATTAACTCAGCTAATTCCGAAATAACAGACTAGTGTAGACTTTGCTTGGCAAAATAGTCTATGCCAGTTGTGCACCAGTGATTGCCAAGTACTACTGTAAGTAAGGACAGAGAGAAATGGTTTTAACTATGCTTTTGAAAGAAGACTTGGAATTTGCTAAGACAAGCTAATATACAACTTTTGTTAATACTTTTCTTGAAGTCATAAATCTGTCAGCACAAAAATACTCTAAATCCTGTGTATATTAAAAAATAAAATGAAACAAATCCCAAAGAAAATGGGGTGTACCAGAAAGTCTTCTCTCCACGCATAATATTTTATGTGCATAATTTTAGATAAGAGTTTTGTTAGTCACTTGCAGTGTGGAAGTTGCAGATAGTTGGCCTTGAAAGTAATGTAGGACCAAAAAGTGATCTTTTAAAAATTTCTAATCCGGTAATGAATGTACTCTAGATTTTTAACATCTCATGTTGAACCACAGTGTGCTGAGACAATAAATATAATTTATGTTGGATCTCGCTAAAAACAGATGTAGCAACTATTTCCATGGCTGTTCCCTGGTAAATGAAAAAGCACACAGTAATTTCAAACTCTGTTAAATACTCTCTCTCTCTCTCTTTCCAAGTAATTGGCTGACCATTAGGAAAGTACAAAACAAACAGTAAAAGATGTTATTTTAATATTTCTGAGAGCCTGTTTATAAGCAACAGATAATTTTTAAAAATATTTGAAAATGTCCTATTAAACATCCTCTTGATTTTTATTACTGTGTTTGTGGTGGCATTTTATTTCATATTGAAATCGCAGTATACATCCTTAACTGTATTAACCATAATTCCATGGAAAAACAGTATGCAGGAGATCCGACTTCTGGTTAGTAGTTGGTCATGCAGTACCAACATGAAAACAAATCTTGGCTTCTAGAATGGGAGTGTTTTACATTCCTAACTAGGGCTCCAATCCTGCAAATGCTTAAGCATATGCTTAATTTCATGCATGGTGAGCTGCTCCACTGAAGTCAGTGGCACCACTCACAATGTGTAAAGTTAAGCATGTCCATTGATGTTTGCAGGTTAGAGGTTGAGGTCTGCTACTAGTTAAGAATCACACTGTAAAGTAATTTTGGGGAAATATCAAGCTTCTTAGTAACATGAACAAGTGTTTGGAAAACAGGTGACTTGTATTTTATTTCATGGGTTTGTAACTACTTTGCAGGACCTACTGTTATCATGCCATAATACTGCCTCCCTACTAGTACTGTGCCTCTAGTGCTGGAGACAGAAAACATCCCCTGGCCAATAGGTAAATACCATAAATGCATCTGACGAAGTGGGTATTCACCCATGAAAGCTCATGCTCCAATAAGTCTGTTAGTCTATAAGGTGCCACAGGACTCTTTGCTGCTTGTACAGATCCAGACTAACAGGGCTACCCCTCTGATACTTGACACCACAAATAGTGTTACACAAGCACAATTCAGGTGCTACATCGTGTACCATAACACAATCCTTCCTTATTGTATAACAATACTCCTAAAGGAGGGGATGTCTTCTGCCTCCAGCACCAGAGGCACAGTACTATTAGGGAGGCAGTATTATAACAAGATATTTACATGTTAGATGCGCTAATGATTCATATGTTCCTTCATACTTCAACCACCATTCCAGGGGACATGTGTCCATGCTGATGACTGGTTCTGCTCAATAACAATCCAAAGCAGTGCAGACCAACACATGTTCATGTTCATTTTCATTATGGAGTCAGATGCCACCAGCAGAAGGTTGATTTTCTTTTTTGGTGGTTCAGGTTCTGTAGTTTCCACATAGGAGTGTTGCTCTTTCAAGACTTCTGAAAGTATGCTCCACACCTCATCTCTCTCGGATTTTGGAAGGTACTTCAGATTCTTAAACCTTGGGTCGAGTGCTGCAGTTATCATTAGTAATCTCACATTGGTACTTTCTTTGCGTTTTGTCAAATCTGAAGTGAAAGTGTTCTTAAAATGAACAACATGTGGTGGGTCATTATCCGAGACTGCTATAACATGAAATATATGGCAGAATGTGGGTAAAATAAAGCTGGAGAGATACAATTCTGCCCCAAGGAGTTTAGTCACAAATTTAATTAACGCATTATTTTTTTAACAAGTGTCATCAGCATGGAAGCATGTCTTCTGGACTGTTGGCCGAAGCATGAAGGGGCATACGAATGTTTTAGCATATCTGGCATGTAAATACCTTGCAATGCCGACTACAAAAGTCCCATGCGAATGCCTATTTTCACTTTCTGGTGACGTAAATAAGAAGCGGGCAGCATTATCTCCCATAAATGTAAAGAAACTTGTTTGTCTTAGCAATTGGCTGAACAAGAAGTAGGACTGAGTGGGCTTGTAGGCTCTAAAGTTTTGCATTGTGTTGTTTTTGAGTGCAGTTATGTAACAAAAAAAAATCTACATTTGTAAGTTGCAATCTCTTTGTTGTGAAAGTGCACTACACTACTTGTATACGGTGAATTGAAAAATACTATTTCTTTTGTTTATCATTTTTACAGTGCAAATATTTGTAATAAAAAGATATACACTTTGATTTCAATTACAACACAGAATACAATATATATGAAAATGTAGAAAAACATCCAAACTATTTAATAAATTTCAATTGGTATTCTGTTGTTTAACAGTGTGGTTAATGGCGATTAACTAAAAAAAAAATTGCTGTTTAAAAAAAAATGAATGTGAGTTAACTGCGATTAATGGACAGCCCTACTCATGATACAGGCAGGCTTGCAGATTTTCAAGGCACAAGATGCACTTGCTTTGCAGTATTCTCACCCCTATTCCAAGTCCTTTTCTTTTGGAGCTTCTCCTAGGTGCTCAGTTGTGCGGGGAGTGAAGCACAATCAGTGATGTCACTCCCTGCCTAATATAGCATTAGCACATGGCGGGAACCCTTTGTTCCAAACTCAGTTCCCAGACCAGCTTGTGGAAAAACACACCCTCAAAATGGAGTCCAGAGTCATGTGGGCTGGTCATGTGCCCTTGGACAGTCATAGCAGCCTTTGTTTACAAGCTGGCCAAACTGTCCACAGGAAGGCTCAGCAAGCAGGGTAAAAACTTTTCCTAAGGCCTATTGTTTTCCCTAATGGCCCATTACCCTATTGGGCCCTTGACAACCAACTATTTAGACTGGAAAAACAACGAGGAGTCCGGTGACACCTTAAAGACTAACAGATTTATTTGGGCATAAGCTTTCGTGGGTAAAAAACCCACTTCTTCAGATGCATAGAGTGAAAATTACAGATGCAGGCATTGTCTACTGACACGTGAAGAGAAGGGAGTTACCTTACAAGTAGAGAACCAGTGTTGACAGGGCCAGTTCAATCAGGGTGGATGTGATCCATTCCCAGTAATTGATGAGGAGGTGTCAATACCAAGAGAGGGAAAATTGCTTCTGTAGTGAGCCAGCCACTCCCAGTCCCTATTCAAGCCCAAATTAATGGTGTTAAATTTGCAAATGAATTGTAGCTCTGCAGTTTCTCTTTGAAGTCTGTTTTTTAAGGGTTTTGTTGAAGTATGGCTACTTTTAAACCTGTTACAGAATGTCCAGGGAGATTGAAGTGTTCTCCTACTGGCTTTTGTATGTTACCATTCCTGATGCCTGAGGCAGGCCAGTGCTCGCTTATACACAGCCCCTCAACCTGAAGCAAATACTCACCAGCAGCTACACACACCATAGAAACACTAACCCACGAGCCAATCTCTGTAACAAACCCCGTTGCCTATTCTATCCCCATATTTACTCTAATGACACCATCAGAGGACCCATGCACCTGCACGTCTACTAATGTGATATATTCCATCATGTGCCAGCAATGCCCCTCTGCCGTGTACATTGGCCAAACCAGACAGTCTCTACGTAAAAGAATAAATGGACACAAATCAGACATTGTGGGACTGCAGCCCAGGCTCCCGAGCCCCACTACCTGGGGCTGAAGCCAAAGCCTGAGCAAGTTAGCTTCACTGTGCCCCCTATGCGTTGTGGGGCCCTGGGCAATTGCCCTCCTTACCCACCCCCTAACACCGGCCCTGGCTTTTACCGTATTGTCCCGAGTATAGGCCGCACTTTTTTTTCCCAAAGTCTTTAAATTATTAGTGCGATCTTAAATCGGATCTTGAAAAAAACAAAAAAAATAAAATAAATCCCAGCCAGGTCAGAGGCGAGCTGGGCTGCCCACCCTGGGGCGGGGCCCCCGCGCAGCCAGCAGCAGCGCGCCGCGCGGGGCGCTCTGGGCTGGCCCGCGCCGGCGCCCAGCAGCCCCCTTTAAATCTCGTGGCGGGGCGCGGGAGCGCGCGCGGCTGCCCCCCGGGCGGCGGCCCGGCGGCCCGGCAGCGCTCAGCCGCGGCGCGGCGCTGGCTCTGGCCGCCCCCCAGCGGGAGGCTCCCCCCCCCCCCAGCCGCGCAGCGGGGCGCCGCGCAGGCGCCCGCCCGCGCCAGCCCGGCCGGGAATCAGGCCGCCGGGGCTGCCGCCCCCGAGCGCGGGGGGCCAGAGCGCTCCCCCGCGCCCCGGAGCCAGAGCAGCGCAGCTGGCCGCCCGCAGCCGGGAGCCGCGCGCCAGCCGCCCGGGCCCAGAAATCTCAGCGCGCGAGCCCAGCGAGCGCGCGCCAGCCCTGCGCCCCCCGCGCCAGGGCCAGCCCAGATCCCCCTTTCGCCCCCCCGCGCGGCCCTGGCTCTGGGCTGCCCCCCCCGCCCCCCCCCGCCCCCCCCCGCCCCGCCCCGGCCGCCCCCCCCGCCCCGCCGCCGGCCCGCCGCCTCCCCGGCCGCCCCCGCCGCCGCCTCCCCCGCCCGCCCGCCGCCGCCCCCCCCCCGGCCCCGCCGCCCCGCGCGCCGCCCCCCCCCGCCCGCCCCCCCCCCCCCGCCCCCCCCCCCCCCCCGCCTCCCCCCCCGTGCCCCCTACCGCCCCCCCCCCCCGCCCCCCTTGCCCCTCCCGCCCCCCCCCCCGCCCCCCCGCCCCCCCCCCCGCCCGCCCCCCCCCCCGCCCCCCCCCGCCCGCCCCCACCCCCCCCGGCCCCCCCCGGGGGGGCCGCCCGGCCGCAGGCCTGGGAGCGGCCGGGGGGCCTCCGGGGGCCGCCCGGAGGCGGTCGCTCCGGGGCGCTCTCCTCTTGGAAAACTCTTGCGGGCTTCTCCTTCTGGCCTTGGCCCGCTCCTGGTTTCTTCTGCGGGGGGGCCGCCCGTCGCCCGGTCTGGGGGTCGGCGGGTCGGGACCCGCTGCCGCCGGTGCCCCGCGCCGGCGCGCGGCGCCCGGGCGCCCCGCCCGGCCCGCCGCCCGCCGGCGGGGCCCGCGCGGCGGGCGGGCCCGACGGGCGGCGCCCGGGGCCGCCCGGGCGCCCAGGCGGCCCTCCCGGGCTGCACTTCAGCGCACGGCCCCGCCGTCAGGCCCCGGACGGCCGGCGGGGAAGCTCGCCCCCCGCCCCAGGCCCCGGGGCCCGCCGGCCGCCCGGCCCGGGCCCCCTGCCGCCCCCCCCCCCCCGCCCCCCGCCCCCCCCCGCCCCGCCGCCCGCCGCCCCGCGCCCGCCCGCCCGCCGGCTCGCCCCGCCCGTCCCCCCCGCCGCCCTCCTCCCGCCGCCCTCCAGCTCCACCCCCCCCCCCGGCCCCGCCCCTGGCCGCCGGGCTACGCCCCTCTCCCCGGCTGGCCCCCACAGCCGCCCAGGCTCCTCCAGCTCTGGGCTCCCCCAGCTCCCGGGCAGGGCCAGCCGCAGTGCGGGGAGCAGGCAGGAGCCGTTGGGGCCAGGGAAGGGCCACATCCAGGGGGAGCAGGGGGGGAGGGAGGGGGGGAGAGGGGAGAGGGGGGGGGTGGGAGGGGGCCGGGCGGGGCCGGGGGAGGGGGGGGGGGGGAGCGGGGCGAGGGGGAGGGGGGGGGGGGGCTGGGGGGGCAGGGAGGGAGGGGGAGGGAGAGGGAGTGGGGGGATGGGGGGGGGGGGGGCAGGGGGGCGGGGGGGGGGGCGGGGGAGGGGTAGGGTGGGGGGGAGGGTGGGGGGGGGGGGGGGGGGGTTGGGGTGGGGAGGGAGGGTGGGGGTTGGGGGGGGGGTTATTGAGGGGAGGAGTGGGGATTGTTGTCCTAAACCTGTTGTTGTGTTGTCCATTGTTGTTTCTCTTTGTTGTAAGATATTTTTTTCCCTTTTTTTATTGTTGATATATTTTCCAATATAAAATCAAAAGCAGGACTATAAATAACAAAAAAATTTAAAAAAGTTAAAAATATGTATAACAAAAAAAATAAAAAAAAAAAAAAAATTTAAAAAAAGTGTTAAAAATGTTAAATTTAAAATATTTTTAAAAAAAAAAAAAAAAAAAATTTTTAAAAACTTATGTGTATATTTTCTTTAAAATAAAAAGTTAAAAAGTATATGCAGGAAAAAACAGTTGTTGTGGCACAACTGGGCCATGGAGTTTTCATAGCAAGGGGGGGGGGCGGGGCTCAGAAATAAAAAGGTTGAGAATCCTTGGCATAGAGAACTGGGGAATGGAGATGGCACTGGATTGACTGGGGAAGCAGAGGGAATTGGAGAAGCTGAGGCATCTATTTAAAAAAAAAATTCAGTTGATCCATTGCCTCTGCACAGCTCTCATTTTGTAAATGATGACCTTGTCTTTACTCTGAAGTGCAACAGAATGTGCTTTAATGCATGATGAGGTCTCAAATACTTGCTGCTTACAGCTTTGCTCCAGCACCCCATTGTTTCCAATGAGCTCTGACTAAATGCTTTCACTGTAGATATTGTGCTAATGTGTTATATGAATTATTTGTCTTATCACAGTGCTGGGAAATTAGAGGCCCTTTCCCACAGAGTGTTAAGCAGATTAAAATGAAAGGCTGTTTTTATGGTCCAGGAGCAATGCAAATATTAGGAAAATATTTTGTTGTGATCTAACAGTAGGGTGCTGTAAGGCGGCTTTATGAGCAAATGCATTTTGTAACCTAAAAGCTGAGATCAGCCCCCAAGGTTCCTTCAAAGAGGTTTTTATTTCATTCTCTGGTGCTTCTTAAAGCAAAGGGAAAGGTTTAGGATTGAGTGATATTTGTTGGATGACTTTTTTTTTGCTCTCTTTTCAGATTTTGCTTTTTTTGGCAGCAGTTCAGGTAGCTCTTCAGAACCTTCTCAGTAAGTTAAGGCCAGATCCATCCTCTTCCATTAGGCCATGCTCATTTCCCCCTCCCCCTGGAAAGGTGGTCAACGGTACAGTGGAGCCTAGTACTAGCTATGTTTTGTTGTTTTTAAGAGAGCTCTGAACAGAAACCATTTTAAAACCTAGTGAAGAGATGGTTCTGCTGAACTATAGCCTAAATCCAATATACCTCTACCCCGTTAGAACGCCACCCGATATAACACAAATTTGGATATAACGCAGTAAAGCAGTGCTCCGGGGCGGGGGGGGGAGGCAGGGCAGGGCCGCGCACTCCGGCAGATCAAAGCAAGTTTGATATAACGCGGTTTCACCTATAACGCAGTAAGATTTTTTGGTTCCTGAAGACAGCGTTATATCGAGGTAGGGGTGTATTTGTGTTACTCCAACTACTCTATTACTTTAATTGATCTGCCCCATGAGCTACCCCTTTTCTTATGGGTGTGGGTAGAATATAATCTTATTTTCAGTGATATTTTATATTCATCTACTTAGTCTAATCTTATTGTTAGTGTCTCAAAGGATCTTTAGTGTCTTAGACATTTATATTTTAGCTGCTACTCTCTGTGTACAGTATTTGGTACAAAAATGGTCTAAAGCTATAATGAAATTTCTGCAGGTACTGGGAGGGAGGGCAGGAAATGAAGTCACTATGCAGGTATTTAAGATACTATGAATTTTGTATTGCCTTAGAGCAATAGTTTTAATTATGAGACCAATACTATTGTATTACACACAGTAGGGGACAGAGTAATGATAGCATGTTAGAGTTAAGGTTGCACATTTCCTAACCTCAATTTTTAACTAGGGGATAACTGTGTTTTCATTCTTCTTCTACTCTCCCCCTTTCCCTCCTCCCCCGGGTGTGGGAAATAAAAACAATATATATTTGTGTGTGTGTCTATTGTATGTGTGTTTATAACATCACCATGTGGGGTCTTCTGAGTAGTTTTCCAACTTTTCTTGGCCTGAGAAAGACCAGAACTTATCTCTTAAAACTTTTGACTGATGTTTGTTTTTTACAAGGCTTTCATTTTTCAATGTTTTGTTTTAAGCATAAATATCTCTGCTCACAATAGTTATTTCATAAAAACATACTGTGGAACACACACTGTATTTAAGGTACTGCCTTAACAAATGGCATCTTAGTGATTTACCTACGTAAAGAAAACGTGGTCACACAGAGGAATAAAGAGAGCCCTTAGAAGGATACAGACATGATCATAAATTCAGGTTATGCATCGTTAGTGGACCTGGCTCATGAATATTCCAAATGACAAAGTGCATGTTCCTTAGAATTTGTTTAACCCTTCGCATGGTGAAGAAACTGTGATTGTAGGTACTGTAGAGAGTGCAGAGCACTTTCTGGAACAACGTATTCAGTCCTCTGGATAGTGGGCTTCCACGAAGGGGCAGGGGAAGCATTTAGAAAAATTCATAGCAGCACTATTGAGGTTGCTCAGCAGCAATGAATTAAATTGCTAATGGCAGGTGATGGGATTGAGCCTACTCACTTACAGCATTTGATTTGTCTGTAGGTACATTTCTTGTAGGAAGCTGCAGGTGCCATGGTCCTACTTTATCTGAACCCTCATTTGCAGGGTTACGAGTCCCCACTTGGTAGACTCAGACAGTCTGATTAAACTGCTGCCCGCTTTAAAAGAATGCTAGGGACACTGAGCCCCATCAATGGTAGAGCAGTGAACATCACTCTTTCTTACAGTGTGCTGTGCTATGCACTGTGTGTGTGGCTTCATGATTACTGGGAGCTCTGTTCAATGCGAACACACTGTTGAATCAGGATGTCTGCTACTTTTTCAAGGCCCTGGTTCAGGCATGTCACAAGTTTCCCTCCTGAAAACTCCTCCACTGTTCCCAAACCATCCCCCTCCCCCTACAAACATATTGCCTATAGTGTTTTCTTCAACCCATTGTCAGACTGAGCCTCTCATGGCATAAGAGCTTGGATCAGGTGATGAATCTTTGGACCCCAATGAATGGGTTGGTTTTCTTGGGGGCGTTGGGGTAGGTGGGTCAGATTTGCTTGGATCAGCTCTTCCAAGTCAACTTTCTGCCACTAAGATCCACAGCCTAGGTTCTGCTGGTGGAACCCAGGCAGTGAATCATGCTTGTGAACAGATGAGTCTGGGAGTGGGGACAATAGAATTCTACACTCTTTTTCCTACCCTGCTTCTGAGCTTAATTTATTATTAACAAATTATGGCTGAGATCACATATCGGTATAATATTTGGATGGACAGGGAGTTTGTTTGCATTGAGGAAGTGGGAGAAATAGGAACTGCATCTTGTACCTAAGTATTTTAAAGATTTTAAAGCCAAATAAGGACATTAATATGATCAAATGTGACCACCTGTATTTTACCCAGTGATTATTCCATCATGCCGAACAACATGAGTTTGAATAAATCCTTTCTTGCAGAAAGACATTCAATCTTAATTTAAAGATTCCAAGTGATGGAGAATTGACCACATGCCTGGGTAAATTGGTCCAATGATTAATACCTCACTATTAAAATTTGCATTTTATTTCCAGTTTGAATTTTGTTGATGTGCACTTCTAGCCAATGGATTTGGCTGATAGATTAAAGAGTTCTCAAAGGTCTCATGAGAACCAACACATATCCTTTTGACTGTATATTTTCTCCAGCTTCTCTCTCATTCCGACTACTCTCTGAATTAAAATTCCCTTCTTTTGGAAAAGAAATGTTTCCTGAAACTTATTTTCTCACTTTGCGTGTATTGTAAAACACCTTGGTCTTTTGAACTAGAGTCAAAAGGACATGCATTGCTTCCCAAAAGACTTAAAATGCTTCTGCTGCTTTTCTGTCTGGGTATTGCTAATGCAAACTATTGTCAGGTAGTATGTGTTAAATCTTCAGTGAAACCATTGATTTCTCTTTTTCTTTTTTTGGAAGGATGAGCGTGGGATAAAGGGGAGGAGATCAGAATCTTAACCCTTATCAGTCCTAAAATAATAGTAAATAAGCATTCAGAAAGTGCGTGAAATCATTTTCTTAACATCTAAATAAAAGATATAAAATATTTTGTTGCAAACTAGTAAAAGAACATTCTCCGCTAGATTTTTCCAAGAGCTCAGCAGTTCCAATTGTTTTCAAAGTGAAGTTTTAAGTGAAATATTTCTATTCCTGCAAGAGGGGGCAAGGAAGTATTAGGAAAGTAAAGATCTACTTGATTGGTATGCACACTGGCACTATCATTGTTCTGAATGAGCGCTGCTAGATGCTGAGTACTCTTGAAAATCTGTACCCAATTTTATTTTCAAAATGTAAGAGCTGGGTTTTGGAAAGGAAGATAGAGGTATCAAATTATAGAACTATGCTCCATTTATTAGCCAATAAACAGCCCACGTATAGAGATTCCATTCAAATGCAGGACTCTGGCATATAACAAGTCTTTTTATTAAATAATTTAATAACAGTAAAGAAAGCTTTAGAAAATAACAAATGCAAGGGATGTGGTATCCTATTAGCAAAGATCATCTCCCAGGCTGTTTTTTTTAATTTACAAAATTATAACAAATGATGGACCATTGGGTTCAACATGTTGTAATGACCAATTAATGGAAACAGGTTTTGCTTCAGAAAATTGATGTGGCAAACAACTAGAGCAGATGCAAGTACATTGACAAATTGCTAAATTGATGTACTGTAGTGCTGCTTCTGAAAGACAAACAGCTGCGCAGGTTTTTGGTAAGTATTTTGCACTAGCAGGATAAGTGCTGGTGATGCCACTAAGCCAAATATTAGTCTAGTGGATCTTTATTTTACTAATTTGTTGCATGCTCTGTTAATACATTTGAAAGTGTAATAGACGAAGCATTTCCTTTCACTGTGCATTAACAAAGACTATGGGGTTCATCTGCATCTTGTGTTGGAATAGTGTTTCTCTTCCCTGTTTTCTCTCTTCCTAGTTGTTCATATTTCAGTTTTCTCACCCTCAGGTGCTTCTCATTTATTTGTTCCTTAAACATCTTGTTCCCCAATTTACAGGGAAGGATGTTTTTCAGCACGAGTAAACTTCTTGATAGTATAACAAAATTTAGCTTTGCTCCCTGCTGTCCTAACTAGCTTCCTTCTGGGTAGACAAAATTAGGCTCCAACCGTGTGCTTCTTGCACATGGATTTGACAAGCAACTTTGGCTGATTGTTAAAAGCAAGCTATGATTATGGAATGGCAGTATGCAATACCAATTCTGAATAGTAAAGAGGTATTATCTGCGGTTCCTTGGAAAAACCACCTCAGCTCCAATCAATACTTGAATAGCAGGAGTTATTAGCGGAATTATTCTTGAAGATGCCTTGGCCATACAATTAGGTTTTTTTTGCTAGGGATCTGACCTATTGGCTTTTTTTCTATTTTCCAGACTCACAATATGAGGGGAAGGGGGGCTGTTTTTCGGTAGTAGAATCCCTTAGATTGTATTTTGCACCCCATAAGAGTAAGTACTGGATGCAGAATAATTCTAAAAGGCAATTTTGGATTAAATTTTATGGTCCAATGGCATTTCATAGGTGAAACCGAGAGTGGAATTTAGCCCGGTGCATATGAAGTCTGGCTTGAACATCCTGTACTTGGGAGTCATGATAATGAACACGGCAATGAGTCTGAGGAGCTCCATGAATATTTCATGATTTTGCGCTTGTTTGTCATTTTATTTTGACAACTGTAAAAAGTAAAAGTGGTACCAGATCCTTTCTTTAAATGGTGGCTCTGGATATACAAGATGTATTACACTATAAAATAGACATGAAATACAAATAATAGAATGTAACACAGACAGACCTCTTGATTCCTAAAGTGCAAAATCAACAATCACTTTCAAATGAGCTCCTTAATAGCAAAAGCTGTGCTTCTCTACGATCCTTAGCACATTACAGGATCATAAATCATGGCCCTATAATGTACTGCCAGGTTACTTTAAAGAAATCTTATTTCTAGCACACTTGCTGTGCATGTGGCATCTGACTCTATTTTGTTTTAGATGTCAGAATATTTGTTATTAAAGTAAAAAAAAAGTCACTGAATATGGACTCTCTTCTTAGCATCTTAGTTATCAGGACTGAATTAAAGAGCACTCAGCACTGTTAGACAGGGAATGTTAATAACCAGAGTTAGTTGCTGAAGATGTAATCTCATATGGACATACAAGTCCTTCAGAACTCAATATGGAAACCATCCTGGGGCAGAAACATTCTGTTTTTTACACCAGATAATTGCCCAATCATCCTTGTAAATTATATTGAGAAGTATAAAGTCTATGAAGTCAAATATTACTGGCAAGAAAGTAGAAAGAGTCTTTCCGAATCTTAGGTAGATGAAGCAGAAATCCTGTAGAGTCAGTAAGTGTTCCCCTCTAGTCTGAGGGATGGCGGTCTGAGAGTGGTGTTTGTGCGACAACTAATTAATGAGCTAATTAAAGGGACTCAAAAAATGTATTGGGAAAGAGACGGAGATGGGAGGACCTGTCCTGGGAGACTTCTGATGCATGGAAATCAGATGAGTGAGTTTTATGTACTCTACGGGTTTTGAGATTGCTCAAGTGTTTAATTTTGACTGTAGATACTATGAGCCATATGTCCATGACTCGGAACTGCAATATTTTATTGAGAGTCACAAGCACGATAAAATAAATCTAGCCTTCTTGAAGATGGTTTATTCTGTCACCTAATCTGCTCAGAAAGTCTGGGGTTACAGTAGCACTGATCCCTATCTCTTCCATAGCAGTCTTGAAGTCCTAATCATTTACCTGTTGGCTTGTAAGGAAACTATTACTGTATTATTCACTTTCACCAGGATCCTCTTTCGAAGGGTATCCATGGGAAAGAGTACTAGAAGCTAATAAACTATGCCCTGTAGTGCTTCACTTTCCACAGTACAACTTTCATAGGGTGCTATAATGAGACTATTTTTCAGACATGCATGCTTGATACTCTCCCATCCAGATTATAGAATGCAATTTAGATCACCTAACAGTGATGTCAATTCATAGTTGAATGTTCAGGATGGGTGAAGTAATCTGGGGGGCTCCTCTCCCCAACACACAAACCTTCACCGTAAAGTTAAATTGAAACCAAATCAAACTTGTACTAAGATTTTTTTTTAAAAGTTTATTTTTTCACTATTTTCTCACATCTTTTGCATTTTTGGGGTTTAGAAGACTGAAAGTGTAAGTGCCAAATATCAAGAGAGTGAGTCGTCAAGTTATTTCCAGCCCAAGTTTTGCAGATATAAGGTGTTTGGATAATTCAGATAAATTTTGTGTATGTACTGGTATTTGCCAATGCTTATGCAAACTGAACCTGCACTCTCTCTGAACACTGTATCTTGAAACTGATCCATCTTTTGTGTTAATGATAATACTAATAATAGTAAAGAAATTGTGTTGTTACTTTACTATTCCTTTCATATGTTGTCTTGTTCTTTAGTTTTTGTCTTGTCTTGAGTTGTAAACTCTTCTGAGCAGGGAATCTGTCTTTGTTTTGCATAGCGCCATCTGTGTATACGTGTGTTGCTGTAAAAATTAGCATTGTAAGGTAGCTCCCAGATCCTTGTATATGTCCCCAAATAAATGGCAGAATTTCCAAAAGTGCTAGGCATTGTCAACGCTCCAGTCAAGTTAGGTTCTCTTGATTTGCTCTTAGTGACACAAGAACAAGTTCTTGGTAATGGAGACAGAGTCCTTCCTTTCTCATAAATGGCAGACATTCCTTACAGGTTTGATATAGTACTCTCAGGTACATCATTCTCACAATTATCCACTATTAAATCATGGCATCAGAGTCTGGGGGGTACACTGGGCACACCTTTCTCAGGAGACATAGGGTTACAAATACACCTCTACCTCGATATAACGCTGTCCTCAGGAGCCAAAAAATCTTACCGCATTATAGGTGAAACCGTGTTATATCGAACTTGCTTTGATCCACCGGAGTGCGCAACCCCCCCCCCCCCCCCCGCGGAGCACTGCTTTACCGCATTGTATCTGACTTCGTGTTCTATCGGGTTGCGTTATATGGAGGTAGAGGTGTATTTACTATATTTTAACAGTTTACGGTTTCTATGTAATTAGAATAATTATTCTATTTGAAATTTCCATTTTTTTCTTTAAAGCACCAAAACCTCTCCACTTTTGTCTCTCCCTATTTCTGTTCCTCCTAAAAATGAATAGTTTTGCACTGGAAATGCTCAAGGGTTGATCGACTTTAAAGATTGGTAGATCATGACCAGATGCCCCGGCAAGTTGTAAAGCTGAGACTGCTAAATTTACTTGGCATCTTTGTTTTAAAACAAGGAAAAAGTGGTAGCTTTGAAAGAGAGAATGCTTTATGTGGGTTAGTTCCATGTGTATTTCAAGGGCTTGAGAACATATTGAAGAAACTACAATTGTGGAATTAATTTTCAATGATTTACGACTTGAGCTAGCTGCCAAGAGTTTACTTAGGTAAGTGTGGACGCTAAGGATGAAGGGGAGAGGGAACGAAAAGATGGAGAAGAGAGCCCTATATTATGTTACAAGTTTATTTCCCTTGCCTTCTACCTCCTTCTGCAAATGCAGACTCTTAAGCAACCTCCTTATCAGTTTGTTTTTCAACTACCTTTTCCTAACCTGAATTTCAGCTTTTGTTTTCCATGTAACCATATAATTCTTGTAACCTGGATTAAAGATGAAAAGAGCTAATTTATCTGTCTTGCTGGGCTAAATTAATCTTTAATTTGCCTATCCTTAGTTGCAGCCCCATAAATGGTCTCACCCGACTTTTAGAGAAGCTTAAAGATAACTAGATACATGTAACGTCATGGTACATTTAAGAAAACCCCAAAGTCTTGAGTTGTTTCACCTGCCTTTGATTTAAGATGATGAGGTTGAAACAGTTGATGGGTTGTAATGTGGATACAAAATTCATTCTGACCTGGTTGCATAGTCTCGTTAAGATGGAAATCTTAATCATTTTTCTCTCCCCACCTTTGGATCCAAGGATTATTTATATTTCCCCGCCCCCTTTCATAGCACCAGTGATGACAGTCATAGCTGAGTATGATGCTGCGTCTGTAACTGAGGGGTTGGTTACAGAGTTACATGTATATCCATCCACCAGTTTAGTTCTGCAAAGGAGCTTTAATTCTTTCATTTTCACCACTACAGGTAGAACACAAGTCTGTGAATTTTCCAGCAATCACATGGCATCCTACACCTCCACTCTAATTGGTAAATTACCTGACTAAATCTGCAGTGGTGCTGAGAACTGAAACTAAAGCTTCACCCAGGGCAGCATTATCTGCTTTCTCCTGTTGTAGAGTATTTGCACTGCATTCTTCTGTTATGCCACAATATAACACTCTCAATGAAAAACTATCTAAAGCAGAAGAATCACTTCAAAATGTATTCTAGTTTTGAGGCTTGCAGTATGGATTTAATTTACCATGAACATGTTTTTCTTTTTATTTCATTGCTATCAAAGTGAGAAATATATCTGTCTCTCCCCGCCTCCCCATATTCAGAGGAATGGGATTGTGCTGTGTAGTTTCAATGTATGTGTTGAATTGCAGGGCCATTGAAGATTTAATTCAGGAATGATTTAATTAGGGATCCAGATAACTGGATTCAACTTATCCTTAAGTGTTGACTGTCCTGGGAGATGCTCTGACAGATGGTTAGTTCAAAGTGAGTTTACCTTGGGCTCAGTTGCTTTAGACTGACAGCTTTTTTTACTCAATTAAATGAGACAACTGTCAAAAGAACAGACTCTGAGTTGATGCAAATAACTATGCAGCACTGATAAAGCTTAAATGTGTTCCTTGAGTCAGCTGAAACTGTCAGGTGCTTTCAGTAACTAGTTCAGCCAGCCAAAAAGGCACACTGGTATGCAAAAAGAAAATGTTAGGAGGCACCTAAAAATAAAACAAGCCTGGGTTTGTGTTACCTTTCTTTCTTGGTTTCATTTGTTACATACTAGTATGGAATGCTGGGGGTCTGTTGTATTTTTTTGCACATGTTCTTGAGCCCTTTAAAGTAAGTTACATCAGGATTAATTTAATTACCTTGTGGAGTTTATTTTTTGTTAGGGTGCACAAATGCCTTGGGGTGCAAGTTCATAAAGATGAGCTATTAATAATAACAATACTTTAATAATATCTTTTTTATTGCTGTTATGTCAGACAGTCCTTAACCTAAGTCCCTTGTCTGTGAATTTTCAGTTGATTCCAAATGAATTAATTTTATTCCCCAGTAATTATAGCTCAAAACTATGATGTATGCAGCTAAAATCCAGGCCTTCCCCTACCCTAAATTTTGTTTTCCAGGTGGTGATTCTTAACAGTAAGTCAGTCCCCAGGGTTTGTGGTTTCTACTGTCCAGTCCCTACATCCTCCCTCTCAGATCAGATCAGCCTTACTGCTGGGATCTGCTTCTGTTCATGTCTTGAGTTCTCTGCACCAGATTTTGCTCCAGGAGGAATAACAGTGGAAACTTAGCAGATAAAGTGGTAGGCCAAGTGCTGCTGTTGAGCAAGGGGGAAGCCAGCTGTTTGGCTTTGAACTGAAGATGAGCTGCTGGCCTCTGAAGATCCTGTTGTCTCCAGGTTGTCATCGGAAGGCCAAGGTCATCTTGCTGAGTGGGAAATTAGGGGAAGTTAGAGAACTAAGGGCTGCAGGAGAGAAGTCTCAAAATGGGGTGAGGGGTGTGTGGGGGTCTTGGCTTGTGCGTGGAATCCACTGTCACTGGATGTTGAAGTGGGGTGTGCCTGGAATTACTCTTATAAGGTTGAATAAGCATTTATACTAGTGGATGCTTATCCAAACCATAGTTTCCCCATTAGTGTTGTACACTGACTGAGCATGGACAGCAGTTGAGTTAGTGTAATAAAAAAGGAAGCTCTTGCTCCCACAGCTCTGCCTGGAAATTTCAGTTGAGAAAAGGCAAAAGCCATTTTATTTTTTAAAGGCTATATCATTTCTTCAAGGGAAAAGGGGATGGGTTCATGCTGCCGATATCAGATGGGGAAGATCCTCTAGTACACATTTTGTATGCCCTCGGAATGCTGCTCATGCCACATTTATGACTATTAACTCTCCATAGGCTTTAGCGATGACCTAGAATGGTGGCCAATAAACAGATTTGCTTGCAGGGCTACATATTTTTATAAATGGAGAAGTTTGTCTGACTGGTATAGGATTTGACTGAGAGAATCCAGTGTAGCCATGCAAATCAGAGGATCCTTTAATACATGTTTATATAAATGTACCAGGAAAGATTTTATAAATGCAGTAACATTCTTCAATAAAATACTTGCCCAACATGGGAGGTCAGAGCACTTGTTTCCAGCTCATGCCTCACAATGTATCACAGGCTTGCAGCTCTTCAGTATATAACTATACAGCTTATGTGTTATTACTTATGTATGAACCAGGGAATGAGACCCTGAATGTTCCTCTTTGGATACATCCTACTTGTCAGCCTGATGCCAGCTCCCTGATTTACTGTGTAACAGCTTTGAGAATTCTTGTCTCATGGAATTACATTTTCCTGTTTCTCTCATGCTCTACAATAAACCCAGTGCATGTGCTAGAAAAAAATAGAATTGTACAATAGATACAGTAGATTGTATAAAGGAAATTTAATCTCTCTAATAGTTAGGAGGAATATCTTTAAAACTTCAGTCTCCCTGGCTAAGATGGACTCCATCAAGACCAGTGAATGCCAAGTGACTTGCAGGCCTCATCCTGAGTGGTGGAGAGTGGTCTCAAATCAGGGTTCAGGGGAAAAAGACTCTTCCCAGAATAAAGCCCAGTCCATAAATTCTGTCAGTTTTTTACAGTTTTTGAACTTGTCAATAGATACATTGAACATATGAACATAATTTTTATACTAGAGCCATTAAGATTTACTATCAGTCAGTAAATGAAAATGTTAACTACTCTGAAAGGTAAAGAAGAAGTGATGAGAACATCAGAGAAGCCAAGAGGGAAAAGGGGAGAATGTGAAATCCTGGGTAACTGGGGCAAGGGATGTAGCTTATGGATCATCAGTATATGAATGTCTGATTCAAAATGCCTGAAATTGAAAGAGGGGTAGGTATGGAGTGATAAAATGGAAAAAAAGGTAATGCTACTCTTTAAAATGTAAGAACTGACATGAGTTAAGTGGTAAGGATTTGTGGTTATTTTAAAAATAAAAAGCAGAAAATCATTTGAGCCCAGCACAGGCTGAAGAAGTTAAAATGTGCCCGATTTGAACATAATCCTGAGTTCCTTTCTTTTTTTCTAGCATTTACATTAGAGGTCCATATTTCTTTCCCAAATTTTCCAAAGGTGACTGAATCACAATTCATTGTAGTAAAACAGGGATCGGCAACCTTTCAGAAGTGGTGTGCCGAATCTTCATTTATTCACTCTAATTTAAGGTTTTGCGTGCCGGTAATACATGTTAATCTTTTTAGAAGGTCTCTTTCTATAAGTCTACAATATATAACTAAACTACTGTTGTATGTAAAGTAAATAAGGCTTTTAAAATGTTTAAGAAGCTTGATTTAAAATTAAATTAAAATGCAGAACCTCCAGACCGGTGGCCAGGACCCAGGCAGTCTGACTGCCACTGAAAATCAGCTCGTGTGCCGTCTTCGGCACCTGTGCCTTAGGTTGCCTACCCCTGTAGTAAAATGTTAGAAATGAAAACAAGGAAGAAATGATTTTAATTAATAATTTTGTCAAATTTTAGAAAACCTGCTTTATTGTCCAGCTAGCTCTCCATGAAACAAACATGTTTTTAACACATTGGGATTAGTTTGACTGAAACTTCAGTATAGGTTAATTGCTGAAAAGAGCATCTAGGCCTACCACTCATGTCTCTGCCTTTAGATCCTAGTACACTCTAATAAATCTATCTAATTATTAGCTTCAGGACTTGATTATTGTCTACTTATGTTTTATTTATGGAATTGCAGGTTATTCATTTTGGGCAATATATATACCTGTTTGAGTAATAAATATATTTGCATCACATAGCATGTGTTTTCCATTTTATTTGGTGAAAGTTTGGATTTTTTCCATTTTATTTTCTGGAAGAAAAATAGTGATATTTCTTCTGGGTTGTGTAAAATCGCAATGCCAGTGACAACTCCCAGAAAAGCTGTCATACCTGCCTCAAGAGTGCAACATCATTCTGATAGGCAAAGGGACATCCACAGATGGCTGTCTTTAAAATATACTAAATCATATGTAGATGGATCCTTGGTACATTCTTTCATAATGCCTTGATCAGGAGGCTTTAGCTTGATTGATTTTTTTTTTTTTTTTAAGCGCAATTACTTTGAAATACTTTTCCTTTGGAACAGATTAATGTAAAGATACCGTGGCATTTTCTATTCTAAACTGCACATATGAGAACACTGTATTAAAGATAAGACTCATTACTGCTCTTGAAAAAGGGAATGCATGTGTTAGTGGAACACTGCAGTGTTTCATAGACTGAAGAGTCCAAGGGACCCTGGTGATCTGGAATGTTGGATAAAAAGGATGGAAAAGTGCCCTCAGGTATGTCTGTGGGACACCTTAGCTGGTCATCTAAGATAGAATTGTAATCACGTGTTCCTGCACTTACACTAAGGCCCTATTACCCTGCTAGAGCAGCATAAAAAGGCCTTAAAATGATGCGAGAATCAGGTGCATGTATGTTTAAGACTATTTCAACTGTGGATTTTTGTATATGTACTTCCTTTCCTTTAATGTTCATCTGCATACTTAAACATTTTTTACTTTTTTTTAATGTAATGTTATTGTTCGGGCTACGTGTGTGCACGTGATTGCTAACTAGCCAACTTGAGTTAAAGGTAACCCAGTGTTTTGTCCGGTAATAAATAAAATAAAGAAAACAGATTCACAGAGATTAGCCATAACTCTGTCATTGGGATGTGCTAGTTGCAAGTGCTAAAGCAGTTTCATAACAATGCTAATAATATACTCTGTTCTCATTATAAAGCTCCCTGTTATGACATATTCTCTATACAAGTGCTTACACTTTGGCTCATAACTGTATTAAACCCCATAAGTATCTATATTGCCAACGCCTGCTGTTTGAATGCAGATGGAGGGAAATGTGGCCAGCTTCGTAAATGAACAACCGTGCTCTTGTCAGGATTCATTGTTCTCAAACTTGCTATTAGAATGGCTAATGCGACCGTGTTTCTGTGACAAGCAGAATGTTGCCTTACAAAACACGATGTCTGAGTGACCTATCTGATTCTTTCCATGGAACCTCTGCCCTCCCCCAAAACAAACAAACAGGGTGATATGTCTTTAAATTTCTATTATTTCACGTGGCCTTCTCTAGCAACAGATCTCTGTCCTAAACCTGCAAAGTTAAATTTACCCAGAATGACAACTGTATACTCAGGGTTTAGTTACATAACAGCAGTTGCTGTGTTTCACATTGCACTGATCCAAATACACTGATAAAACGGCCCATGAAAAAGCCGTCTGTTTTCAAGGTATTTACATAGGTGATAGTATAATGTGCCTTTTAATTTTCCTTTTACATTGTCAAAATTATGCCCATTATCTTGCATTTTGTGCTGTCTGGTGACTTATTTAAGATTGTAATTGTTAAATTAGCAGATCAGTGATACATAATTTTGTTAATTTATTCTGTCAGGTGAAAAATGTGTAATGTCCCTTCCCTCATACACCCTTAATACCATTACCTGATCCTTTATGGTGCTGCAAGAGGCAAAAAATGCACTTTAGCTTTTGTATACTGTTGTGGGACTACTCTTAACACTGTTCATGTGGAGAAGTTTCTAAATAGCACTGGGAAGACCACCCCCGGACTACAGCTCCGAGAAGTTACATCTGGGTGCTTAGAAGTCATGGTGGTCATATAATCTATCGAGTATCCTATTATTAATAGGTTATGGCTCAAATTTTTGAACCCTACTGTGATTATGCACCGGTCAGTTCTGTTTGTGAGCGCACACTTTCCAATTCCATGTGGGAATGTTTGCTCCAAATTTTCGTTTGTTTAATCAGATGACAAACCCTCCCTTGCACTCCTGGTGTTGATGAAATGTTCTAGGGCTGTACAGAGTTGGGTTTTGGATTCATGCAGCTTGAGATTGGTTTGTCTTCTCTTCCCTAAGGCTTCCCCTTCTCCATTCCTGCGTCCTTGCTGAATCTATAGTTGCCTTTATCACCCCAGTGATGCCTTGAACTCTTCTTTGGTGGTGGTGGTTTTATTTGTTTTGTCCCAACGTTGTGCTTGGCACTTGTACAAGAAACAAAAATAAAGACTGTCCATCCTATTAAGAGCTTGCAGGCTGAAGGACTGTACCTTAGATGATCCCCTGTGAATGATGTCTCTAGTCTCTGGCAATGTGCCCATGGTCTGCAGTGGGGCCTGGCAGTGCTCCATTAGAATCTCTCATGCTCTAGTGCACAGTGTACTGTTAGGCTAACTTTGTAAGGAAAGCCAGAGAGTGTGAGAGAGAGCTGAGCACAACCGTGTCGGGCCCAGTGTAAAATTGCAGGCACACTGTCTTAGGCAATACCTCCCATGCTACGATCACTAGGAGATACGTCTTGGGTGTCATGAGGGGAAGTCTCAGGAGGATGAGAGGGAACTTAAAGCCAAGTTGTGAGGCTATTGGAGTTTTCCATAAGCCTGATAGCATAACACAGATGTGGCAGGGATAGGAGCACGCTAATATTTAGGAAACGGTCATTGGCTACTCAGATTTATGCATGTCTTTGAATACAAAAGCAATGTTGGGTGCTATGAATAAAGCAATGAGAGCACTTCAGGCAAACTGACACCTCAGAAAAACTTCAATGAAATGTCCAGAACTTTATTTCACTGTTTTGTTTTAAATGCAATTTACCTGTGTTGATAAGCATAAATAACAGGAATTCATGACTGAAAGTCAAATGTTCAGGCATTATTAACATTGATTTGGTAACAAATCATGTGCACAGGACCTGCAAAGTAATGTTGAGTTAAATAGACATGCATTGGTCTTGGATAGCATACATTGACATAATTACCCTGAACATGTTACATGCTGACCTATGAGCTAATAGCCATTATAAACCTCTCCTTTACATATAGGCTTTTTATTTGGGGATCAGTGAATGCAGAAAATATATGCACCACTTTTTTGGGTGAATGCAGTGAAGATATACTCATAACTGTTTGAGAAATGTGTTCATCCAGGACTTTTATTGTCTTGGTTTTACTTGTATTTACGGGAACACTAATCTGAAACTGTCACAGTTCAGGGCACTGAACCTGTATTCTCCCCTTGTGGTCCACCGAGGGCATCCACTCTAGTCTTCTGCATCCTTAGCCATGACCTCTGATGGGCAGAGTCCTGCATCTTGCTCTCTACTGACTGGGGAATCTTTACAGCTGCACAGTTCCTACACTGTGATAATCCCAGCAAGCCATACTGCCTAAACAGGTCAGTGTCTGCCCTTTGCCTTCTCTTTGAAGGCAATGTTCGGGAGTTGTGAACTGCTGTTGGTACCACTCAATCCTCGTGTGTCCTTTGTTGACTCTCTAGTACTCTTTTTCCCGCAACTGGAGTACAATAATAATGGACAAGTGGGTGCTGAATATCATCCATTCTGGCTATGCCATCGAGTTTCTCTTCCTACTTCCTCCAAAACTCTTCTCAGTCCCTCTTCCAGGACTATTTTCATGAGGTGATCCTTCTCCAGGAGACAGAATCTCTCCTCCAATGGGGAGTAATAGAGCGGGTGCCTCTCCAACATGAAGGAAAAGGGTTCTATTGAAAATATTTCCTGATTCCCAAGAAGGGAGAATGGAGACGCATTCTTGACCTGCGATGGCTCTGTTTTTATTTGCAAAACTAAAATTCCATATGGTTACATTGGCATTGATAGTATCATCCCTGGAAAAGAACACATGGTTCACAGCCCTTCTACTTCCCTGTGGACATCACCTTGGCTAGAAGGATAGGTGAACTTAGGTTCCTTATGGCTGATCCGCCATTAGCAATATTCCCATAAAAAATGAAGTCTCGCCATGTCTACACCCACAACTCACTCCTAAGCTAGTTTCAGATTTTCATATAAAACTGTCAGTTCACTTATCTATATTTCTTCTGAAGCCTCATGTCTCTTGCGAGCTGAGGAGACTTCATTCCCTCGGCATGCAGTGAACATTGGCATTTTACTTGCAAAGAACTAAACTAATTAGAAAATCACATAGACTGTTGGTTACTATAGCAGAACTAGTCCAAGGTCAAGTTATTTCATCTGAGTACCTCTAAGTGGACTTCTGGCTGTATCCTCGTCGATCCATTGACAGAGCTTCCTCCCCAATGCTAGGAGAGAACTGCCTTTACAAGGGCACAAGGGGCCTTTCAAGAAGTATTCCTGCTCGATGTTTGCAGGGTATCTACTTGGAGTTCCATTCTCACATTCTTGAGACATTAGGCCTTCATCCTGAACTCCTCCACTAACCCATCATTTGGGACAGCAGTTTTACAAATAGATATACCTCTTGTATCTTTGCACCCTCCTCCGTTTTGAGTACTGCTAGTCAGTCACCCACCATGGGAATACGCTTAGGGACCAGCACTCAAAGACGAAAGGGAAGTTACTTTCCTTATTGCAACTGGAGTTCTTCGAGATGTGTGGGCCGTCTCTGTTCTGCTAGCTGCCCTTTTCCCCTCTGCTTGGATTATGACTCAATTTGCAGTAGAGAAAGAACCGAAGAGGAGGTTGGTCCACTCTGCCCCTCATATCCTCAAGGCAGAGCATGAGGAGAGCAGGGTTACAGGCATGGACAAACAGACTGCAAGAATCCTCCAGTCCCAAGGGGTCTGGGGTGCATATGTACCCACCGTGGAATACATATAGGGACTGCACATCTCCAAGAACTCTACTTAGAATAAGTAAGCTTCCCTTTTATTGTCTTTTCTCAGTGAGCACACGTTTACCCTCCCATTCATATTAATGACATTGCACACATGCAGCAATTAAGGTATCAACAGACTCTTTAGATTCTGTCTTTGATTTTTTTATTTTACTGAGATTTCCAGTGCTTCATACCATTACTTGTGCTCCAGCATGAAATTCCATGTAAGCAGTCCTTTTAGTGACATTTCATTATTACTAGTTCCAGTCATAGCCAGAACTTGGACTCAGGAGAATGTAGTGGAAAGGAAAAAAGTAATCCAAATGATATGAATCTAATAAAAAGTTTTGTTTAACTTTGGAGTGAGGTTTTTGTTCATTCATGTCTGTCCAAACTCATTCAACTTACCTAATAAATTTACAGATCCAGTGCTGCAGGAGCAAATTTATTATGAGCAATTTGGACTTTAAAATGAATCATCGTAAATAGTAGAACAATATAGATTCAAGTCCAAAATGCATCAAGAACAGAATCAATTGATTACATAATTTTGCTTTCAAAAGAGGGCAGGAAAACGAAAGGGGAAAATAAGTCATGGGCTTGCTCCCCTCTTCGAGGGTATGAGAGAGATGTGATTCTCAAAGCTAACACCATTTTTGGTTCTTCCGGGGAGTCGTGTATGTGTTAGGGTTTAGATTATAAACTTCCCAAGACTATGATTCTCTTTGTGTCCTGTGTAACACTGAGCGCCGTGGAGGCACTTAAGGGAGATTTTCTAAGGCACAAAAAGACACACAACTTCCATTGACAACAAACTTCTATTTATGCCTGTGAAACCACTTCCTCCTAAAAAAATGCATTTATTATTTGTTACTGAGAATGGAATTGTGTGTAGCCAAATGTTCAAGTTCTAAAATGTGGTGCCGGGGGTTGGTGCAGTTTTTCTTCACTGTCTTGTAGCTGAGCAAGTAGAGCTAGCATTGGGAAGGTTGTTTTGGTTTTTTTCGACAAGGTGACCGTCCTTATGTTATCCTTATGAGGTATCAGAATGTGAAGTTACCTGTATAACTCATGTTGTTATAGCTGAAATAATGGTACAGGCTCTTTGACTTGTGTATTGAAGTTTCCTTGCATTTTGTGGATGTCTGAAAACAAATATAGTCCTTTCTCTTTCTCACTTTTCCCTATTTTAAGGTTAGTTTTCTTTAGGGTATCCCCTCATGCCTGCCAATCTGATAAAGCTGACTTAATTAAAAATATTACCATTGGATCATATGGTTCTTTTTGAGTTAGATCCATAGGGGTCCTTCTCCACTGGGAAATTATTTACTTCAGAACTTGAGAGGATAGCCTTGGCTGTCTTTTGTTTAACATTGCTGCTTTAAAGCTTTCTACCAGATTAATATTTTTCCAGGTCCTTTATTGCAGGTGCACTGTTACTCAGAGGGTATGTCTACACTACGGGATTATTCCGAATTTACATAAACCGGTTTAGCAAAACAGATTGTATAAAATCGAGTGTGCGCGGCCACACTAAACACATTAAATTGGTGGTGTGCGTCCACGGTCCGAGGCTAGCGTCGATTTCTGGAGCATTGCACTGTGGGTAGCTATTCCGTAGCTATCCCATAGTTCCCGCAGCCTCCCCCGCCCCTTGGAATTTCCGGGTTGAGATCCCAGTGCCTGATGGGGCAAAAATCATTGTCGCGGGTGGTTCTGGGTAAATGTCGTCAGTCACTCCTTCCGCTGGGAAAGCAACGGCAGACAAGCATTTTGTGCCTTTTTTCCCTGGATTGCCCTGGCAGATGCCATAGGATGGCAATCATGGAGCCTATTTGGCCTTTTGTGACTGTCACCGTATGTGTACTAGATGCCGCTCACAGAGGCGATTCAGCAGCGCTACACAGCAGCATGCTTTTGCTTTTGCATGATAGCAGAGATGGTTACCAGCCATATTGCACCATCTACCATACCATAAATTGGTAATAAGATGATCGTGGCTACCAGTCCTTTTGCACTGCACCATTTGCTGCTGTCATAAGTGCCCCTGGCTGAGATCAGCCAGGGGCGCAAAAGCCAAAATTGGGAATGACTCCCTGAGTCAATCCCTCCTTTTTGGTATCTAGAAATAGAATCAGTCCTGCCTAGAATATGGGCAAGTGTACTAGAGAACCACTGTATCATAGAACCAGAGAGCACAGCTGCTCTGTGTCAGATCCTGCAGAAATTATGAGCTGTATGCTATTCACAGGGGGTGCTCCTGCAACAACCCCACCTGTTCATTCTGTTCTTCCCCCAGCCTTCCTGGGCTACCATAGCATTGTCCCCCCACTTGTGTGATGACACAGTGACTTGTTAGTGAGAAATGAGTGGAAGGCAGCCTCCAGCTGCTATGATAGTCCAGACAGGACATTAAGCAGTGTGTAGGAGAGGAGCCCAGCATCCCACTGCTAGTCCAGGGGCAACTGAATCTTTTCTTTACACATGAAGGGTGGGGGCTGATGGAGCTCAGCCCCCTGTTGCTATGATGAAGACGGTTACCAGCCATATTGCACCATCTACCAGGAAAAATTAGGGGCAGGCACCCTTGATCGACCTAACTGATGCTAGTCGGCATGGTTACCAGTCCTTTTGCACTGCCCCATGTGCCAATAGGCTGATGATGACGATGGATATCAGTCTTACTGCACCATCAGCCACCCATGGCAGGGGGGGAGCAAGGATGTTGGTGTTGAGTGCTGCACCATCGCTGCAGCATTCAGTAAAGATAGGGTGACATGTAAAAGAGTCAAGAGAGGATTGTTTTCCCTTTCACTTCTGGGGGTAGGTGGGGGGGTGCGTAAATTGCCGAGCTATGCCCTGACCCACCGCGGACACTGTGTTTGACCCTAGAAGCATTTGGAGCTCAGCCAAGAATGCAAATACTTTTCGGAGACTGCAAGAACTGTGGGATAGCTTGAGTCCTCCAGGCCATGAGCGTCCATTTGATTCTTTGGCTTTCCGTTACGCTTGTCACGCAGCAGTGAGCTGAGTCCCTGCTATGGCGTCTGTCTGGAGATTTTTTAAAAATGATTTTGAATTTCATCTTCTGTAATGGAGCGCTGATAGAACAGATTTGCCTGCCCTTACAGCAATCACATCCGCATGGTCCATGCTGGAGCTCTTTCTTTTATTTTGATTTTTAACTGCCTCGCCACACGTGCTGATCGGAGCTCCACGCTGGGCAAACAGGAAATATTCAAAAGTTCGTGGGGCTTTTCCTGTCTACCTGGCCACTGCATCCGAGTTCAGATTGCTGTCCAGAGCGGTCAGTGGTGCACTGTGGGATACCACCTGGAGGCCAATACCGTCGATCTGCGGCCACACTAACCCTAATCCGATATGGTAATACCGATACTAGCGCTACTCCTTTCGTTAGGGAGGAGTACAGAAACCGGTTTAAAGAGCCCTTTATATCGATATAAAGGGCCTCTTAGTGTGGACGGGTGTGGCATTAAATCGGTTTTACGCTCCTTAAACCGGTTTAAACACGTAGTGTAGACCAGGCCAGAGATAACCATGTGATAGCTGAGTTGTACAGGATGGACTGTAGAATGTTGTTCTGACTGGACAGTTGTATTGCAAAGGAGACATAACTATGTATTTTAGGAGTTTAGGTATGGACCCAGTCTCTGTAGATCTCTCTCATTCTCCTTTTAACAATTCCCCAATGGCTTGATTGTAGGAACCGTGCAAGGTCTTTGTATACTGACATAATTTTTCCTTCCTTTTTGGGCGGAGGGGAATGAAGCAGTTATCCTCTTCCATCTTACCTGCCACTTTCATATAAGGGCATTGATACCTGATCTGCTTGAGGTGTAGCATGCAGTATTTTTTGCATCCTAGTGAAATAGAGTATTGTGTTTCGGGTTGGGGAGGCAGGGCAGAATGCTGTAATGGAGTCATAGAATGTTGTGGTATTCTAGTGTGGGAGAGCATGCAGTGTGGCCTAGTGAGTAGGACACCAGACTTGCAGTCAGGAGATCTGAGTTCTGTTCCTAGCTCTACCACTAAATTATCGGGGCACTTTGTGTGAGTCACTTCACCTCCATGCCCTGGTTTCCCTTCTCATCCTTTGTCTATCTTCTTTTGTTTAGCCTGTACGCTCTTTAGGACAAAGACTGTCACTTACTATGGCTAGCGCAATCCCTGGATGTGGTTGGGACCTCTCTGCACTATTTGGATACAAATAATAAATAATGATGATAATAGTATTGCATATCTTCTGATTATACTGATACATTACTTCAGCAGGAATTAATTCTTTCAGCATGAGTATGTATGTTACTCTTTGATCTCTTAGTGCGCCTAAACAAAGACAAAAGAGGGTTTATTAAACTTGTTAGTTAACATGTTTTAACTAAATCATTAGAAAACCTTCTTGTAGACAGGGCAACTTGTATTCTACCATATTTTAGCTGGTTGAAGTGAACCCTACTTAAGACATACCATAGAAAATGGGGCATTCCATGCATACCTTGAATAATGGGCACAACTCACCTTTATTCTCTCTCTCCTTTCTTTTAAAAGCTGTAGTTCACAGGACAATAGGATTTGCTGGCAATAGACAATATTTGATGCTAAGATTCTGGTAAACTGAACAAGACTGTATTTGGGAATAATGGTAATGATAACTTCTGTTTCCTGAAGCATGCAATTTAATTCCCTTGCTTTCACCTATATTATTGTGCACAAAAATAAATATGGTTCTTTCTCAGAACATTATTTTAAGGTGGTCACTTGATGTTGATTCCAGCTTTGAGGCCAAATCCTGCTCACTTCATTCATGCAAGCAACCCCATTAAAGTGAGAAATGTGAACAGGCTTTGTCCCCCCAATCATGTCTATTTTTGTTCTCATGGGACGTGACTGCTGTAGCTCAGACTATGTTAAATGCTAGCATGTAGGGAGCATTATTTTTCATGATGCTCCCTCCCTCATAATTAAAATTCATGAGCAGTTCCCCAGAGAGCCACCTGAGGTAACTTAGTCTTTTCAGCATGCCATTAATATATAGGAACACTGTAGACAGACATTTGGCTGTGTTCACTTTTCCTCACTCTTCCCTGGCTGGCCGCCTGTACGTGTTATGAAACAGAACAACCGAAATCTGGACAATTTATATTTTGGTATTGACAGGATAGTCTCTCTTTCCCTGTCACTTCACATTAAGGACCTGCCACTAATAAAACTAATTAATAACTGTTGGCTCTGCACAGAATAGTTGGACTCCCTAAAGCTGGCACTGTGCCACTACGGCTTTTGAAAGAAGTGCTTCATCTTAGTCAGGGACGGGATGAATATTTCTCCACACTTCTAATTGGACAAAGTGCCTTTCAAATTCCCTGCCATTTTGAAGATAGCAGATAAGTAGTCTATAGGCACACCGGATAGGATCACCTCTCCATAGCCCGGAGATAGGAAATGTGTGTGAGATGGGAGGAACTATGGTTTCTTTTCTCGTTTCCCCACCATAATAGCATCAGGATGGGACAAAAGTTGAATATGCCTCACAAAACATACCCGTTTATCCTAACTATTCTTTTCATCTTCAAATCCCTCTTCTTTGCTGTCCTTCTGCTTGTGGCAGAAAGGCAGACCATAGTGGCATTGGCGATCTGGGATGTCATTGCAGATATGTTTGTATCCAAGCTGATCTTTTTAAAAAACATGAATGTGGTACTGGCTGACAGTTCTGAAGGCTCAAGTCCTCTATCAGGTCCAGTATGGGCAGCTGTGATGTTTTCCTGACATTGCTCCCACCAGTGTGCTTAATCCTGAAGGACCAGTGCTAGAGGGAAGACAATTTTAAATGGAGCTGGCCAGAGAATTTCTGTCAAAGACATTTTGATGAAAAACATAGCGCTCTGTGTGTGTGTGTGTGTGTGTGTGTGTGTGTGTGTGTGTGCACGCGCGCAAAACAACCACTTTGAATTTTCTGAGCTATTCTGGCCCTAAAGCTTCTATGTGTATGCAGGCCTCAAGCTTCCTTATCTGTTCAGTCCTTGGTCTTTCTGCTGAATTTACCAGTTGTGGTGGGTGATGATTTTTAAAATGAATTTATTTTTGAGGGGATGGTTACAGAGGGGAAAGGTTACAGGCATGTTGGAAGAACTGAAGAGAATCCATAGTAGGGGTCATACTGTACTGATGTTAATATCCCTTCATATACAGAATACATGAGCTCCTTGCCTTTCTTTCCCACCAGTTTACTGTCAACATAAGAGACTTCTCATTTATCATAGAATCAAAGAACCATAGGGCTAGAAGGAACCGCAAGGGTCATCGAGTCTAACCCCCTGCCAAGATGCAGGATTTGTTGTGTCTAAACATTCCAAGATAGATGGCTATCCAGCCTTCTTTTGAAAACCTCCAGTGAAGAAGCTTCCGCAACCTCCCTAGGTGGTCTGTTCCATTGTCCCACTGTTCTTACGGTTAGGAAGTTTTTCCTGAGATTTAATCTAAATCTGCTATGCTGTTGTTTGAACTCATTGCCTCTTGATTTGCCCTCTGTGGCAAGAGAACAACTTTCCTCCATCTTTTTTATGGCAACCTTTTAAGTATTTGAAGACTGCTATCATGTCCCCCCTTAATCTCTTTTCCAAACTAAATATACCCAGTTCCTTCAGCCTTTGCTCATATGGCTTGCATTCCATTCCTTTGATCATCTTTGTTGCTCACCTTTGGATCCTTTCCAGTTTTTCTACATCCTTCTATACATTTGTGACCAAAACGGCACAGAGTACTCCTGCTGAAGCCTAGCCAGCAGTACTGTCATGTCCCATGATTTGCATGCTATGCCTCTGTTAACGCAACCTAAAATTGCATTTGGTTTTTTTTTTGTTTTTGTTTTTTTTTTGCAACAGCATCGTACTGTTGACTCATTTTGATGATGTGATCCACCGCAACTCCCAGATGCTTCTCAGCAGTGCTGCTGCCAAGCCACTTATCCCCCATTCTGAATTTGGGCATTTGGTTTTTCTTCCCTAAGTGTAGCACTTTACATTTGTCTTTGTTGAATTTCATTATTAATAATGTGTTCTATTTAAAAAAGGCTCTAGAGGTGATCCCAGCAATTACAGACCAGTAAGTCTAATGTCAGTACTGGGCAAATTAGTTGAAACAATAGTAAAGAATAAAATTGTCAGACACATAGAAGAACATAAATTGTTGGGCAAAAGTCAACATGGTTTCTGTAAAGAGAAATCGTGTCTTACTAATCTATTAGAGTTCTTTGAAGGGGTCAACAAACATGTGGAGAAGGGGGATCCAGTAGACATAGTGTACTTAGATTTCCAGAAAGCCTTTGACAAGGTGTGATGAAGTGGGACTGTTCTTAATGTTTCCTCTGAATACTGTGTGGGTGTCTCAGTTTCTGGCCGACACTCTGTCTCCTGGCAACTAATGGCCCGGGCCCCTCCCCCCCGCAAGGTGATGCTAAAGGTGTGGGAGAACAAAGAGGTCATGTGACCTCCTGGCCCGGGAAAGGAACTCAGCAGTGAAGGAGGTGCTAGAGGGGGTTTCAGTTGGGAGCCGGCTGGGGACGGAGAGTGAGGGCAGACGGGGTTGTCTGGCTTGCTGGGCCACAGAATGGACCTGGCTGAGGGGTCCTGTTCTTTGTACCGACAAGCTCTGTTTTAGACCATGTTCCTGTCATCTAATAAACCTCTGTTTTACTGGCTGGCTAAGAGTCACGTATGACTGCGAAGTGGGGGTGCGTGCAGGACCCTCTGGCTTCCCCAGGACCCCACCTGGGCGGACTCGCTGTGGGAAGCGCACGGAGGGGCATATGCTGAATGCTCCAAGGTCAGACCCAGGAGGGTGAAGCCGTGTGAGCTTCTTGCCCTGAAGACAGTCTGCTCCAAGGGAGAGGAGGCTCCCCAAAGTCCTGACTGGCTTTGTGGGGAGCAGTTCCAGAGCATCGCCTGGGGACTCTGTGACACAAGGTCCCTCACCAAAGGCTCGTACGTAAATTAAGTTGTCATGGGATAAGGGGGAAGGTCCTTTCATGGATTGAGAATTGGTTAAAAGACAGGGAACAAAGGGTAGGAATAAATGGTAAATTCTCAGAATGGAGAGGGGCAACTAGTGGTGTCAGAGAAGGGCAACTAAAATGATTAGGGGTTTGGAACGGGTCCCATATGAGGAGAGATTAAAGAGGCTAGGACTTTTCAGATTGGAAATGGGGGGATATGATAGAGGTATATAAAATCATGAGTGATGTAGAGAAAGTAAATAAGGAAAAGTTATTTTCTTGTTCCCATAATACAAGAACTAGGGGCTACCAAATGAAATTAATGGGCAGCAGGTTTAAAACAAATAAAAGGAATTTCTTCTTCACACAGTGCACAGTCAGCTTGTGGAACTCCTTGCCTGAGGAGGTTGTGAAGGCTAGGACTATAACAGCGTTTAAAAGAGAACTGGATAAATTCATGGAGGTTAAGTCCATTAATGGATATTAGCCAGGATGGGTAAGGAATGGTGTCCCTAGCCTCTGTTTGTCAGAGGGTGGAGATGGATGGCAGGAGAGAGATCACTTGATCATTGCCTGTTGGATTCACTCCCTCTGGGGCACCTGGCATTGGCCACTGTTGGTAGACAGGATACTGGGCTAGATGGACCTTTGATCTGACCCAATACGGCTGTTCTTATGTTATGTATGTGACATAAATGTACATGGTGCTTCACCGACAAAGATGGATTGTCTATCAGCAGGAACTTTCTGTGTAAGTTAAGCAAAGAAAACTGGAGGAGGTGACAGATGCTGAGATGGGGGGGGTGGAAAAGGATGACAACAGTAAGAACATCCAATAGCTTAAGTGGGTAATGTGCACATGTGAAGTTTTGGTAAATTTTGGGAATATATTATCTAAAATGTGTTCACTTTGCCTCACATCTCTCATAATTCCCAATGATACAGCTGCAGAGGGTGTAACTAACATGGTTCAGGTTCTAGAACATAAAGGCAAGGAGTGCTTTAGTCTAACAGTAATGGCTCTGTCATCAGGAGGGAAAACATTGGCAAATAGATGGAAAAAAGCAATCATTCTATAAAGCTTTCTCTGTCCTTATTATCATTGACATGCTAACAGATGTAAGGCAGTTACAATCAAATTCTAATCTTTTATACCGACGCAGATCAGGAGTAATTACATTGACTCTAGTAATGTTATTTTGGATTTTTACCAGTATAATGGTGAGCAAAATTTGCCTCCTGGTTTTGTTGCCTAATAAACTTGTAAGGTTCAAATACTAAATGAGTGAAAGGACAGCAGCGATCCACACAGACATTCTAATGGTCCTGGAAAAGTAACTGCTGTGTTAAGTTCTATATCATGCTGTCAAAAGAAAATATGAGTCCCTAAATCCCAGCTATATTTCTTCCCTAGTCTCACTCCTCCAATACTCCTCCTTGACTTTATGCCTTAATCTTTTTCAGCGGAGCAGCCAGTTGGCAGCCTCATAGTCCCAGAAAATATAGCTTTTCCCAGCATAAATAAGAGAGTGGCTGGAATAATAACTGATACTTCAGCTCCCTTCTTACTCAAGAAGCTTTCACTTATTGCCATCTCCCTCAATTTAGTCAGGAATAAGGACATCAAAGAGGAAAAGTTTCCTTCTCTCTAACAGGGTAACGTATCTCGCATTGGTCTCTGAAGTGAGAGAGAATGCACAAGTGGGATGCTTTGGGCATTACCTGGACCCCTAAGGGGATCTGTCACTGCCTGCCCTGTAACCTTGGGATGCCTTAATGCTGTGCTACTATGGCTCAGATGCCTGACACTAGTAGCCTGCCAATAAGCACAGAGTCTCACCCTGGCTTCCACCAGTCTAGTTACTCCTTTCAGGGTGACACCAATGGCCCTTGCAAGTCCCAAGTCTCCCCAAATCTGTCCTTCCTAAGTTCTTAAGTCCTATTCCTCTCCGGTCCGTCAGCCCCGGAGGCGTGAAGCTAGCCACACAGTTATCAGTTCACTGTGGCACGCATAGCTTGCACAGTAGAGACCTGCTTGTGGTAAAAATAAACAAACAGTTTATTGAATAGAAAACTCACAGATGAAATAGTAAGGGAGAGCAAACATACAAGCTATGCAGTAAATAAATATAAAGGTTCAACCTCAGGCTTTACACTGCCATATTAGATAAAATCCATTTTCTAAAACAAGTTACTTATTACTTTTGAACAGTTTTGCAGAGTACACCCTATCTAAATGGGGGATCCACTGTTTCATGGACAGCTTCCCTCCTAGAGACTGTCTTTCGGTTTCAGGTTGCCTTTGACTTCAAACACTTTCCATTTTAAAAATTTGCTGTTTTTTTCCCCTTCAGTCACTATAGATATTCGAAGTGGGGAAATCCCCAGTTGTTTCAATGTCTTTCCATTAATTTTTTCGGTCCATCATTGCCTTTTCCTGGGTTGTACAACTGATCATTACTTGAGTCTGGCTTTTCTGTACAGACCTATCTTGGGAGCTGCATTATCGTGTCTGATCACTCCCTGTCCTGCTGTGAGGTGGAGCTGATATGTGTATGTATGTACATACACACCCACATACCCAGAGCCTCTATACATACCTCATAATGATTCTGAAAGCCTGTAATGTTCTCAATTTAATAAAAGACCTTACTTGACATATTTCTTTGCACAATAACATTATATACAATTGCTTATTCTTTGGAATACAAGCTCCCTGTTTTCCCCTTGTAGCATGTGGACCCTGATTGTCATGAGTGTAAGGAAAACAGTATTTCACCCTATATTTTCAGTGTGTGAGATCAATATTTTGCTTCAGATTTATTCTTATGTCTTCTGTTTTTCCTCTTGGGGATTCCAGTTCTACACAAATACTTTTTTTTTTCATTTCTAAATTAAACAAGTAGTCATTTTTTTCATAGCAATAATTAAACTGGGCTGCCTTTTCCACCAGGGAGCCTTTATGATCTGGACTAGTTCAGGTTTTTCCAGGTAGTGATCACACAGTTCATTAGTTAAAAAAAATACTTTAAAGGTATTGTATCCAATAGCAATATAGTGTGTAAATAAATGAAAGACAGAGCTGTGTGGTCAGTGAATTACCACTAGTGTCACAAGTCATCCAGCAAACAAATGGAGAAACTGGTTGTCTGAGATCAGTTCTGGAAAGATTGATAACAGGGAATTAATTGTGCTGGAGGGACTGGAAGGACAGCTGTGAAGGAACTACAGGTGGCAAAGTGAACCAGGCATTTAAGGAACATCCAGGGAAATTCAGTAGACTGGATTACAGGAACCAAGAACTGGACTCATGAAGCCAAAGGAGCTGTGGGAACCAGAGCATCAGTTGGACTTGGGGCTTTTGCAGCAAGGCTTGATTTTGCCCATATTGAAATTGGATTAATTTTATAATGTATTGCATTATCTGAGTCTCTCTCTTTCTGTCAGAGTGCTTAATTCCAAAATTATAAATGTATTAAAAAAAATGTATCAGTACAATGCCAGCCAGATTAAAGACCCTATTTCAAAAAGAGTTGGAGGTTAACATTTGTGTGTGTGTGAGAGAGAAATATTTATAGGAAATGCACATTACCCCTCTCTGTGCAAAATCATCAGCATACAGATGAATTACTCAGTATGATTACAGTATTGACATCACTAGCTTCATTTTGGGCTTCTCTTTAGAGGATTGGTAATAACTTCCACTAAAATCCTCAGCTAGATCAAGCTGACAAAGCAAATGCTTTAATTCTGTATTACATTGTACCGTGTTGCAGTAGAATTTAAGGGCATGTCTACACGGCGCCGCAGTCCAGACTGTGGGGGTGTGAATTGTAGAGTGTCTTTGAAGTGTTGCCCAGTAATTACCCTGTATAGGCCCAGCTGATGTGAACTAAAGCATACCTAGTTTGTGCTAACGTAGTCCTGTTTGGAATGGGAGTATGTTAGTGCAAACTAGACACCTCTTAGTTCGCACTAGCTGGGTCTGCACATGGTACTTACAGTGCAACACTGCAGAGCGCTCGACAATTCACACACCCCCAGAGTCTGGACTGCAGCGCCGAATAGACAAGCCCTAGGTCTTAAGTACAGTGTCTCTTAATATTTAAACAATAGTTTCAATCTTTAACATATGATATCAAATAATGCAGATCACTTTTTCTGTGGTGTTTCTAGTACAGGATGATTCAGGACTAGCGTACCCAGTCAATGGAGGAAAGTGACTTTGGGTGGTTTGTGATGGAAGAGTGAGAGCACAACAGCATAGGGGATGATAGCCTCAAGAGTGGTGAGGAGGAGGAGGAGCTGCTAATAGTAATTAATACTCATTTAAACCTAAATGAGTACACTCATCACAATTATGGGAGTACTGTATTTTCAAAGATATAACTACTAATATGCTATCTCTTAATTTACTGAATTTGAATGGCCCTGGTCTGTTTTTATGGTTCTAACAGTGTTCTTTGGGCTTGGCACTTAGTGACCTACTTAATTCACTTCTCTGCCAGCATTTATCCTTAACATACAAATTTTTCCTCTGCTAAGCTAATGAAAATGCGTTGTTCATCAGCAATGAACATGTCATTTAAAACTAGGTGACAAAGTCTGATTGGCTATGGCGCACATTTGCAGAACTCTTAGACTTGGCAATGATTTCTCAGATCTATCTAATTCCTTTCTTCATTGCCTTTCTAACTTGCATCCTCACACTGCTCAACTGCTGGTTTTGGACATTTATTTCACACTGCCTCTGATTCTTAACTACTTGGCCTTTTTCTCTGGTTCCGTGCTGAGTTCAGGATGCTTTGTTCACCTTAGTAATAGAGCTGGGCACACTGGATCCAAACCTTTGGTAGTTAATATTTGGGTCTGAATGTCATGGCTTTGGCCAGTCTCTGCTTACTATACAGTATTTTTAATGACATTGTTTCATAAATGGCTCTGAAAAGATACAAATCTTAATGTACTGGGTGGAGTGGTGTGGTGTGGTTTTTCATTTTTTTTTTAAATCAAATTTTCAAAGCCATTATAAGCCTCCTGTATTATATCAGAATCGGTGAGGTGGAGTATTTTCTAGTTTGGGAGTTTGTTCTTTTCCTAACCATTTAACTCGGTGAATATGGAATGGCACCTTCGTAGTAAAACTGTCCTAGATGCAACTTGACATACAGGGTGTGCACTCCTCTTAGTGTGTATCTCAAAGTAGAAAAGCCTGAGTTTAACAGTACAGCTAAATGACAATGTCCTTGTGGGCATAGCACTCCAATGCCATGTCTTATTAGGATCCCAGGAGACAGATATCATGTATGTGTCTAACCAGAATTTTGAGTGGGAATTTTGATACAGTTAAATTCTTAAAATCCTGTTACTTGAGAATGGTGGTGTAAAGCATATAAACTTGTACATGATTAGTAGTTAAAAATGATAGCGTTTTATGGTGCAGTCCTCACGAGCCTGTCAAAAGGTACAGAATTTGGAAAAATTATGTTTTTGTGCACCAGAGGAAAAAGTATAGGGCCAGATCCTGCTTGCTTTATTTCTAATAGTCCCACTTGGGCTACTCAGGTGAAGAAGACAAACAAAAATTGTTTTGTATACAGTAGTGCAGTGAATCCTTTCATATTTTGTTTCCTTATCAGGTACTCGTTTTAAAGACAGCTGTTCCACTGAGCCAAAAGGTGAAATAGAATAGAAAATTAAATTAAAACACTAGTGTGTGTGTGTGTGTGTGTCCAGCATGTCACGCGTTCTGTAAACGTAACTGGAGTATAGTTCAAAAACACCATGTCAGTTTTATTTTTATTGTAATTTTAATTTGAAATTAAAAGAAAATAAGTAATTAAAAGAGAGCTTTCTTCTGGAGATATGCCTGTTAAAGTTTGATACTTCTTGGTGAAACAGTATCAATTCTTGCAGATTTTCAGTGACTTTCTTTTGGCCTTTTTTGAGGCTTAAAAGTATTATTCAGTATTGAGACTCATTTGCAATTTAAACTTACATTGAATTATAGCATTGAGAGAGAGAGAGAAAATCAAAATCCAACTCATATTTTTTGCAGTTCACTCACTGGTTGATGAAGGAGCAGTGTGGACTTTGATTTCTACACGTACATTTTATCTGTAAGAATCCCTTTCTGCCTATGGTACGTTGTAGGATTCATTCATCAAAGATAAAACACTTCTTGCTCCTGTTACATTAGATGACGATTAAAATATACAGTGCATCTATATTGTCTAAATAAATTGTGCAAGAAAAAACGTTGAGTAACAGGATTATAAATCAAGTAGGTACATTTCTATAGACTCCATAGCAAATAAAAACTGCACAGGATCATATCTCTAGCTTTGGTTTTGTCCCAAAATAAATCATTTGAAAGGTAAAGGTGGACTATAAAAAGATATAATATAAATTGCTAATTCTGAATGTTTGAGTAGTCTATATTACTAGAAGTTGAAATTCACGCCATATGCCACTGGAAATGTAATTTTTCTGAAGTTTGCAATAAGGTCATAGATCTCACATGGACCTAGGGTTAGTGGGAATTTGGGCTTTCTTTTTATGTTTGTCAAATAATTACTATATTTCCTCTGGTATTTGCTAATTTTTCCTGTTGAAAAGAGCTAGAATTGAAAATTTCTTGTTCCTTTTTTTTTTTTTTTTGAAGTCATACAGCGTGACTGTTTCTGCATATTTATGGCCCTGTTGTTACAGTCTGGAGTAGTACATATAGATATGAAAAGGGTTCCTTTGAAACTCAGTCATCTTAGTAGTTGTAGTATTGCTGTATGGTTGGATTTGTTGGTCTTGAAATTGCTTAAGCAGAACCGAATGGTTCTAAACTGTTCTTACGGGCCAGCTCCTTTGTGCTACCCTTACATAAAATTAATTGAATCAAGATTTTAGAGTGTGAGTGTGTGTGAGAGAGTGATAAGGCTGCCCTACCTGGGGTGCCCCCCGGCAGTAGGTCTCAGCTTTACAAGGATGTCTGCTGCAGTTTCCTTCCTCTAGAGTCCCCAGAAATAGTTCCCAGATTCTCTCCAAGTATAAATATAGCCCTTGTGAGGTTCATTTATTACAGAAGTCCCACAACCCTAGTTGAGCTTTCCCTCAAACAATATGTACAGCATGCAGCCCCAGTCTCCCTCACCCTACCCCAGCTCTGCAGCATGGACCTCTCCTGTCCTGTACAAGGACAATCAGACCAGCCCTTCCAGCTGGACAGCAACCCCTCTGTTCCCAGCAGGAAACCACACCCCTGCCCCGAGCCTCTCTGCTGGGAGCATTTTAGCCAGAAGATCATCCCTCATTCCCTCTGGCCCTCTCATGGCTCCCCTGGGTCTAGCTCTCTGGTGCTGGCAATGTCAATGAGTAAGCTCCTCTGCTGCTACCCTACTACAGCCTTCCGACCCTGGCTATGTGGCTTGGGGATGCCAGCCAGCAAACCTCTCTTGCTGCTGTCCTGCCATCAGCCTTCCCCCAGGAACCACCATCGGCTTCTTTCCAGGATCACCTCTAGGCCCCGGGTTTCTGGCAGCTCTTGTCTGCTCTGACTCATTGGGACTCCTTCTCCTGGCCTCCTTCAGGGACATCAACCCACTGGATCTCTGAAACTTTACAGACCCCAGCAGCTACCTTTCCTAATTTGGTCCAAAAGGGGAGCACCTGCTCTGGCCCAGGGGAGCTGGACTTACCTCCTTTACAGGGGCCAGTCACTCTAGGACAGAGTGATATTTATAATGTTATTCCCAGAAGTGCATCATATAAATGTAGTATGGACTAATCTGCACACAAGATTTCTGACTGCTGACCGTAACCTCTCATGCAGTATGTTTCTGTAAATATCAGAGCAAGACACAGCAAGTCTGTGAATATATTGTGATAGACAAGGTATGGACCAGGACACAGGGGATATATATCTGAGCTTGAGGACACTGGATTATACTTCCTTTTAATTGTCAAAAAAGGATTTTTAACAATCAGATTGGAAACATAAGGCTGGGACCTTTTTTGTTTTACACTTCATCTGATGGCCTTTATCCCCATTAGCACACGGTTTGCATGCAATACCTCTAGTTCTTTAGCATTGGCTCTAGCGGTACATTGGATATAATGCAATTGTCCTCTAGACTAGGGTTCAACATGTATATCTTACTGATCCACAGCAATGTCACCAGTGGAATTGTTCCAGCACATTAGTGTAACTCTGGATTTTTATTAGGTTAAAATAATTTTCAAGACCTTTCGGGATCAATGCTAGCTTGTTAATTATAGGGACAATAGCCGGTAAAGTCAACATATGCCAACCCGTATTACACAGTTACATGGAGCTCTTGTATTCTCAGAATGGGGAAACTCTACTCATCTCAGATACTACTGTGTGGTCACTAGCAAATGCCAACTTTAATACCAGCTGTATGGTGTTTTCAGTATGCTGTGTATTTTGGCTCTTGGTTCATTATGGCAATACAAAACATAACGAACCTATAAGATGATTGATTGGCATTTGATCTCTTATCTAATATTCATAACAATATGCATGTTTAACAAATACAAATCAGGTCTAAAAGCAAGTATTCATCTACGTTAACCAAAAATATGGGGTTTGATCATATGTTTAGTTTTCTGTATAAACTATATCAGTACATGTATGGAAAATAACCCTATTTTATCCTACAACCTAATTCTTCCAGGAATACTTCATATAATTTCCTTTTCCACAATAACCTCTCTGCATCCTCCCATTTCTGAACTGTTTTTCTTTGTTTTGCCTTAGCTTTGTTTATCTAAGGACCCCATTCCCTGTTGTTAACTTTAAGCATACATGAACATAACTGCAGGATTATGGCCTTTGGTTGCAAACCCTGAACAGTAAGGATAACTCTGTTATCTAGTGGTGTGTTATTCTGCAGTGCTGTTTGAGATCCACAGAGCAGGTCTGAGGATAAAAAGCTCTTAAAATAGGGTGTTCAGATAGTCAAACCAACAAAAACCCTCAAGCCCTTCAATTGATCCATTTAGCTAACGAAGGGGCTGGGAACATAAAAACAGGATCACACTGAATGGAGGCATCTTGTCAAAGACCAGGACAGGTGGAAATAGTCTGGTGAGCCAATTAGGATAGAGTAGGCTGAGGTCAATTTAATAATAGTGACAAATAGGAAGATTGGACATTATGGCAGAATTTTTGTAAGACACGTTGATCACTGTGATCTATTAGATGATGGGAATGGTTTCAGAGCCAACTAATTCGAATTCTTGTTTCAAACAGAAATAGAAACAGCAATTTTACTTACTCCTTCCTCAGTTTGAGTTAAAGTGTGGTCACGAGGAATATTTAGAAACATGCAGCCATGTTAAGTGGTCATTCCTGAATACAGGACTTTCCATAGTCCTGCATGGAAGTGAAACACCTGAGCTTCTGGATGTCACTTAAATGACTGTACAGACTCTGTCCAATAGATAAACTATAAAGATCCCTATCACTGTGCTAGCCAAAACCTCAGGCAGGAATAAACAGAGGATAGTGAATTCCAGTTGAAAAATATAACCAATCTCATTGGGTGAAATACTGAACCTACTAAAGTCAGCAGGAGTTTTGCCACTGACTTTAGTAGGTTCAGTATTTCACCCACTGAGGCCTGGTCTACATTACAAACACACGGCGGTATGAGTACTTTCCTCACGGATGTGAAAAATGGATACCCCTGAGTGAAGCGGTTATGTTGACCTAACCCCTGGTGTAGACAGTGCTGTGTCAATGGGATGGCTTCTCCCATCAACGTAATAGCAGTGTTTTAAGTGTAGACCTGCCCTGAGTTAGTGTTTGTTCGCATCAGAGTGAATCTGAGACACAAGTTCTCAACAAGGGTGGAACATTGAACTAACAAGTGACAATAAAATGTATTTATACACTGACAAATTGCCTTGCATGTTTACATTTTTTCCCACTGCAATATGTTGAGGCAGAGATTAAGTTTAAAAATAGCAGGTGTGAGCAGATTGGACCTTGTGAGGATGCATCACGGTCATTTTGAAGTAATGGTTTATGTTCTCTAAGCAATGGGCCTTACCCACTCTCAGAAAAATCAGTGACAACATGTGTTGACTTAATTAAATGTAGTGTCCTTTTAACTAGATTATAAAGCCTCATTTAGAGCCTTTATGAATGACACTTTTCTGTGTGCAGTTTCAGTTAAGTTTGCACAAAAGTGCAAAAATGGTGTCTTAAGATTCCAGGAAGCGAGTTGGTTTCATAAAGCCACTTACTTTAAATGCAGTTTTTATAATTGGTAATTTGTTTTCCTGATACTTCCGGTAAGGAAGGGCTAAGGAATAGTGGTAGAGGGACTGACGGGAATGAAGATATGGGGGTAGACATTACGGTATCTGAGGTAGAAGCCAAACTTGAACAGCTTAACGGAAGTAAATCAAGGGGCCCGGATAATCTTCATCCTAGAATATTAAGGGAATTGGCGAGTGAAATTGCAAGCCCGTTAGTGATGATTTTTAATAAATCTCTAAACTCGGGGGTTGTACCGTTTGACTGGAGATTAGCTAATATAGTTCCTATATTCAAGAAGGGGAAAAAAAGTGACCCAGGTAACTACAGGCCTGTTAGTTTAACATCTGTAGTATGCAAAGTCATGGAAAATTTTTTAAAGGAGAGTGTGGTTACGGACCTTGAGGCCGATGGCAACTGGGACATATTACAGCATGGTTTTACAAAAGGTAGATCGTGCCAAACCAACCTGATCTCCTTCTTTGAGAAAGTAACAGATTTTTTAGACAAGGGAAATGCGGTGGATCTAATATATCTTGATTTCAGTAAGGCGTTTGATATGGTACCGCATGAGGAATTACTGGTTAAATTGGAAAAGATGGGGATCGAAATGAAAATCCAGAGGTGGATAAGGAGCTGGTTAAAGGGGAGACTGCAGAGGGTCGTATTGAAGGGTGATCTGTCGGGTTGGAGGGGGGTTACCAGTGGAGTTCCTCAAGGTTCGGTTTTGGGTCCGATTTTATTTAATCTATTTATCGCTGACCTCGGAACCAAAAGTAGGAGTGGGCTGATAAAGTTTGCGGATGACACCAAGTTGGGAGGTATTGCCAATTCGGAAAAGGATCGGGATATCCTCCAGGGAGATTTGGATGACCTTGTAAACTGGAGTATTAGTAACAGGATGAAATTCAATAATGAGAAGTGTAAGGTTATGCATTTAGGGATGACTAACAAGAATTTTAGTTATAAGCTGGGGACGCACCAGTTGGAAGTAACGGAGGAGGAGAAGGACCTAGGAGTCCTGGTTGATCGCAGGATGACTATGAGTAGGCAATGTGATGTGGCCGTTAAAAAAGCTAATGCGGTCTTGGGATGCATTAGGCGAGGTATTTCTAGTAGAGATAAGGAGGTGCTAGTCCCGTTATATAAGGCGTTGGTGAGACCTCATTTGGAGTATTGTGTGCAGTTTTGGTTTCCCATGTTTAAGAAGGATGAATTCAAACTGGAACGGGTACAAAGAAGGGCCACTAGAATGATCCGAGGAATGGAAAGCCTGTCGTATGAAAGGAGACTTGAGGAGCTCGGTTTGTTTTCCTTAACCAAAAGAAGGATAAGAGGAGATATGATTGCACTCTTTAAATATATCAGAGGGATAAATACCAGGGAAGGAGAGGAATTATTTCAGCTCAGTGCTAATGTGGACACGAGGACAAACGGATATAAATTGTCAGTCAGGAAATTTAGGCTTGAAATTAGACAAAGGTTTCTAACCATCAGAGGAGTGCAATTCTGGAACAGCCTACCGAGGGAAACAGTGGGGGCGAAGGACCTCCATGACTTTAAGATTAAGCTGGATAAGTTTATGGAGGGGATGGTATGATAGGATAACGGGTTTAGTCAATAGGTCAATAACGTGCCACACTGGTAATTAGTACAAAGGGTCAATGTTGGGATATTGTTAGCCTTTTCCAGAGGGTCTGGCTGGAGAGTCTTGCCCACATGCTCGGGGTTCAGCTGATCGCCATATTTGGGGTTGGGAAGGAATTTTCCTCCAGGGTAGATTGGCAGTGGCCCTGGAGGTTTTTCGCCTTCCTCCAAAGCATGGGGCAGAGGTCGCTTGCTGGAGGATTATCTGCTACTTGAAGTCTTTAAATCATGATTTGGAGCATTCAACAGCAGAGTCAAGGGAGAGAATTAGTTCAGGAGTGGGTGGATCGGCTTATGTGGCCTGCATCTTGCAGGAGGTCAGACTAGATGATCATAATGGTCCCTTCTGATCTTGAATTCTATGATTCTGTGATTCTATAAAGCCACTTACTTTAAATGCAGTTTTTATAATTGGTAATTTGTTTTCCTGATACTTCCGGTAACAGCGGATCCTTACACACCTGCAACAAGGAGGTAATGGAATACGCAGATATTGTTTTTGTCATCTTGTATATGGCATAGTATTGTACAGAACATGCAGAGTATAAAAATAATGTATTTTTTTAAGATAAGCCCCAGACGCTGAATATTCAGTTTCCTTGTCAGAAATTTGGACTAAGTTACTGTGGTTCCTGTCACATCTTTTCATTTCTATCCTTCATCCTTTAGTCTGCATTGTTCTCATAAGATGCTACACACTGTAAATATTCCCCTGTGCAAAGCTTAAAATCCTCATCTGCAGCCAACCAAGATATGCTAATATATTCATGTTTCAGTCAGGCAGGGTTATCTCTAACTACCCCCACTGCAATGGTATAGTCCTGTTGATGTGATCCAGAGTGGTGTTCTAGGAACTCTTTTACAATTGGTTGACGGCAGCTGCCATGTCTGAATGGAAAGGTGTATGTTGGCGTTCCTTGAATGCATTCCTTTCCTCTCCCCAGAGGAGGTACTGTAGAGTTATTTAAGTGTTACCAGGGAGAGATTTTTGATGCAGTAAAAGTTTTAGAGAGATACTGATGATTTGATAAAAATGCCTTGTGCTCATAACTGTTCTTGTTCTTATTTTGTCACGTCAAGGGTTGACTATTTAACTCTCAGAGTATTAGTTCCCTAAGGGCACGTCTTCACTAGCAACGTTAAAGTGCGGCATAGTGCTGGGAGAGAGCTACCACCTCCACGAGGGGAATAGCTACCAGCCCTGGGGTGTGTTTTTTCACACCCCTGAGCAAGAAAGTTGCAGCGCTATAAAGTGCCAGTGTAGACAAGCCCTTGTGCTATCATTTAAGGGGAAGCTAGAATTTGATCTCGGCACTCCAGATCTGAAACTTTCTCTGTGGAAGTCGCATATTGATTATAAAGTAATTTTCTTGGCTTACTGATTAAATATGAAGCCAATGTATCTTTCCGACTTCCTATTTTAGAATGTTTGTCTGTGTCTGTCTGGTCTTTTTGAGGTCTGTGATTATTGGCTTACTGATTTGTTTTATTTTTAACCAGGAATGACTTGGGTAAGGACTTTTATGTGCTTTGTTTGAGCAATCCACTTAAACATAACACTTGCAGAGAGGGGAAGCAATTTTTTAAGTTCAACACTCAATGTTGGTGTGTGATAAAACTTTGAATCTTGATCTGCTGCTAGATCTTTAGGTAAAGATCATGTCTGTATGTGTCTCCTACAATATCGTTTATCCATGTAAGTGTCATTAAGATTCTGCCTTGAACCCAGGTATAAAAGCAAACAAATTTGTAAGACTGAAACATCTTCCAACACCCCATCCCTCTTTACTCATTGTTTGCTGAGCTCTTAACTTGTGTATAAAGGGACTGAAAATGTTCTAAGGAGCTGCCTGTGCAGTAACTTTGTGCATGTCTTTCACACCCATTTGCACACTGACGGTCCTCAGAATTGTAACTCATGCAACCACTAAGAGTGTACAAATCCCATTGTCCTTTGTCTGACACTAGGGATATTTGGACATCACACTTTCTCCTTCCATTAGGACACATTGCGGCAACTTTTTCCTTTGCTGCCGTCTTTTGCTAAACTCTCTCCGTCAGTTTCTCATTGGGGATGAAATTAAAGGAGTAACTCTAATTGTGTCTAGGGTGCTGTTGCCACTGCATCATTACTGAAACAGTATTTTGCAGCTCAAAACCTGAGCCCCATAAATGAGAAGAGGAAGATGATGAGAAAGAGAGAGACTTCAGTGCTCATCTCCCAGGCAGCTGTTCTGTTACAGGAAAAGTTATTCAGTACATCCCCATCTGTAAGTTGAGTAATACCACTGCCCTCCCTCCCAGGGGTATTGTAAGGATTAACATGTTGAAGATTCTGAGGTGCTTGCAGACTATGGCAATAGCAAGCATAGAACTATGTAAGATACATAGATGCTCCTCTTGCTGAAGCATTAGAAGAGGCAAAAAATAAGAACAGTTTTATTGCCTTAGAATAGTGGGCTGTAAATGCTGAGAATCGCATTCCCACAGTACTTGTGTCTGTTTGGCAAGAGATGGGTTGTGTCTCACTGGGTAGATGCAGGCTTTAGTTCAGTTGAAATTTGAACTTCAGCTTCTTGGAATGTGTTCACCTGGAATGTTTACATGAGCAATACTTTCCAGCTGGAGTAGAGCTTGTATCCACTTTCCCCACCTGCTCATTCTGCTGCTGTAGTTTTAGCCACTTACTAATCCCCATAATTTGGTCTGTCTTCTATATTGCTCCTTCTATGGCGTCTGCCACTGTCTCCACACCATGGTCTTCGAGCCCAATGAGCCACTTCTCTTCTTTAAACATTATGATAAAAAGCATCCTTTGCTCTTTAGTCTACAGTGGGACTCTGTGTGCATGTAAAGAATGCAGGTGGGGGAAATAAAGTGTACCTGGGACTTCTGCGCTGCATATTACTCTTTCTGTAGTTGATGTTGGAGGGACCACTCCCAATGCCAACGGGAAGAGATGGGAGGATTCCCACTTCTACACTCAGAACTTTGAGGGTGAAGTCCATGCATGCACTGTGGATTCTGTGCTTTTCTCATATTACACAATGCAATGTGGATAGGTTGCAGTGAACCAGAGTCTGTTTGGCTCTTATGCCAGTGTGCAATGTGGCCAGGAAGAGCTTGAGCAACAGTCCCCAACCTTTTCATCTGGTGGGCACCAGACGAAGGACCGTGGCGGCCGTCGAGCATCCGCCAAAATGCCGTTGAATTTCAGTGGCGATGCCTCTTGATGATGTCGCTTGTTGGCATTTTGGCGGATGCTCGACCGCTGGCCAGGACGTGGGTGCATTTAGATGCCCCCGCGGGTGCCACGTTGGGGACCACTGAACTTGCGGAATTTCCCTTTTACCTTGTGCATGTTAGCCCTTGTAAGAGCCAAGCAGAAATGCAGTCCCTGTGCTTAGGGGAAATCAGGGACTGTTCAGTTCCTACTCCCCTGGCACCAGCTTGCATGTGGGAGCAGACTGTACCCCATGAAGGTATTTAGTAGAATTCATACTCCCCTTGTGTGCTGGGAAGTTCAAGGAGGCACTCTACAGACTGACTCTCCATGCTTCCTCTGGGATGCTGCGGCCTCGTGTTGCGCTCTCTCTCTGGGCTCTGCACACCTGACATGATCTATCCCTTTAGGAACAATTCCCCCTTTTTTTTAAAAAGACATAAAGAAGAGCAATTCAAATGAGCACAGCTTAAGCCAGCGCATAATACAGACACTCCCCAGGTTACGCAAACCCGAATTACGCAAATCCGCACTTACGGAAAAAGTTCCGTAAGATAGAAATAGTTGGGTATTTTTGTTTTTGTTTTTTGCATAATGGTTGGGTATACGTTTCCGACTTATGCAAATTCGAGTTATGCAAGGCGTTCCAGAATGGAACGCTTGCGTAAGTCGGGGAGTGTCTGTAGTTACCATGGAACACCTTCCAAAGAGCATTATTTGATATGAGCTTTGGTTTAACTAGTAATACAATGTTCAATATAATATGGTGCAGAGAGGACTTGCTGTTTCAAGGAGACATATTTCTGGGCATACCAAACAACTGTTTCATAGGTTCAGTGGTTTTAAAATATTAGCTTTTTAAATGTATCCCACGTTAAATATCTGGCCTGTTGCCTGGAAAGTGTTCTTGCACCATGCAATCATGAATCCCTGGGTTAGGTAAAGATTTAAGCACTTATAGGCTCCTACTTGTTAAGTATCTTTCATGTATAGTAAATGCATACATTCAAAAAAAGAAACCCTGATCTTTTAATGCTGTTTAAAAACATATCTGCTTTTTGCCTATATTCTAGGCAATACAGTAGATATGTAGCTTTTAAAATGGTGCATTTGACACAACTGAATAAATTCCATAGTTGTGCAATAAACTCCAGATGCTTTGTATTTAGTACATACAAATGTAACTGCATTTTTTTTTGTTGGGTGGTGTGGGGCAAAGAAAATAAAAATTTGCTAAGTTAAGGCTTATAATTTATTTAACTGAGGGAATGCATGCAAAATGCTTTTATCGGTCAAATGGACACTCTTTGCAATTCTAGAGACCTTCCCTTTCATTGCATATAACTTAAGCATCAACGGTAAGAGCATTGAACAAGGAGCTGTTTCATTATTACAGTGTCTCAGCATAAAAAAGAATCAAACTTAGCTATGGCAGCTCCATGTTTATATTCTATTAATATTTTAAAAGAAAACTAAGAAGGATAAACTTCATATAAATGTGTGAAAATGTACATGGTCGATGCGCTCTCTCTCTCTCTCTCTATATATATATAATCTGAGAATGACTATCTTCTGCTTTTCCCATAGCCAGTAGAGAGAGAAGAGATTTAATTAATGTGATCATTATTCCCTTAAAAAAAAAAGTAAAAGGGTGATATTATCTAGTATTACTGAACACCACATTAGGGTTTCAGACTGTAGAGGTTCTTGAGTTGAAGATACCCTCTGTGACAAGCTTTTATATGCATATTAAGAAAGACCAGCTTCTCACAGGTCACCTAATTTGCTAATTACTCAGCATTCAGATCAGGTATTTGCAATGAAATTAGCATGCGACAAAGAGCATTTTTGAGACGGTTTTCTGATGGGAAAATCAGTCAGAGTTTAAAGTAACATTTAAAAACATGAAAGCAGTTTTCTGGGGTTTAGATTTTCAGTTCCATTGTATGTGGCTGCTACAAGGAGGAGGGAAAATCAAACTTTGGAAAAAGGGCAAGAGAGGATTCAGAATAGTGAGAAGAATGATTTGCTTTGAGGCTATGGCATGAAAATAATGGTGCCCTCCTAGAGATTATAGAACTACTCTTAGCCCTTCTGTCTGTATCCCTAACCCTTGTGCAGGGGCAAAAGGAGATGGAGAAGCAGACTCCACCTCCCTAGCTGGAAGGAACAGAAAAGGTCAGTGCCCTGGGATGCCCAACCCCCAGGTAGGTGGAAATGGAGACCATCAATAGCTGAGAGAAGGAAGAATCCTTGGAGAAGGGGAGAGAAGAGGACACCCAGCTTGATCAGGTTTCTAAGGGACTGTTCTCTGGAAGACTTACCCCATCAAGTTAAGCGCATGGGAATGGGATGGGGGAGCTACTGTCCATGGTGTAAATCTGTCTTCTGGATGAGGACTCTTGCCATCTCTTGTGGTTCTAGCATCTTTGTTTGGAGCCCTGACTTGGTTTCAAAACACATCCTCAGCCATTACGGTATTATTGCTAATTCCTGATCATTATTGTTGTTGAAGAAAAGATTCTGAATTTTGTTTCTTTCCAGCTGAAGAAGCAACCCAGATGTTGTTAGCTAACAATGCAGACAGCACCATCATCCCGCTATCCCAGTGTCGGGGTGAGGTTAACCCCTGGATGGTAAATCTAATCCTAGCAAGACAGAGTTTATGTTGGTGGGACAGGAGAAGCACTTTGAAGAACTACTCAAAGCTATAACCCGTCTCTCCCTGGAAGGTGTCTCCTTTCTCATGGCCCGGATGGTGGTATACAGCCTGAGTTTTACAGGATCCCACTCTGCTCCTGCCTACCTCTATAGCGACGGTGCATAGCAATGCCTTTTCACCCTCTTCAGCTGTCCAGGAAGCAGTGCCTGTGCCTTTCAGCTGTGAACGTGTCGATCCATCTGTTCATCATAACCAGGCTCAGCTGCTTCTCTGAACTTCATCTAGGGATGGAAAGGGAGGTGATGAGAAAGTTCCAGGTCGTTCACCCTTTAGCAGCCCAGTGGCTACATTACCCAGGGTGATAAAAACACATCATTGAATGGTTATTTGTGTAACATGGGCCGCCTTTTTGGATACCAGATTGTAATCAAGATCCTGATAATTATACTCAATATGCTGGGCCCCATTTATTTTGGTGATTCTTTCTGCACAACCTATTACAACCGCTGTGCTTTATTAGGGTGCTGGAGCTGTTTGTGCCCAGGACTAAGCTCACAGGGGCAAAGGAAGAGGGCTTTCTTGGCTGCTGAGGCTCAACTATGAAATCGTCTTCCATCACACAGGTCAACATAACATCTTGCCACCTTCTGAATTTAGTGTGAGACCTGCCTCTTTGCAAACGCCTTCCTACCATAGCAACTGTAAGGAGTGGTCTGAAGATGAGTTAATGAAACCTTTGAAACTCAAACAAGCTATGCAATTGTATTGCTGTATAAGGAGTTGAGAAAGGAGGAAAACAAAGCCCTTTGAAACTGTTTGTTGCTTTAGATTCTGAGCACCAACAAAATTACATCAACTGATAGTTACATTAGAGCTACCTAAATAAAATCAAATATGAATGTATTTACATTTTATCTAAATTTCAAACCTTTTGGATCTTTTTTTTTTCAGCTGGCCTAAAACAAGCCTCTAATTTTGCATCCACAGCATTGCATGCATGTGCAATGGTGTCTTCAGATCATGTGATTGGATGCTAGCTTTCCAGTATGTGTATGCAAATAGCCATTTGCATTTACAAAACTGACGTACATACAAACACTTCCACACACATTTATGGGCCACAACTGAAAATTTAGGGAAATTACATAAAACAAAGCCTACAGAAAATGATTCAGTGCCCATTTTATGGCCACAGTTCACACCCAAGCATACGTGCACACATATGGTAAGCTGTATTTATAGCTAATACAGTTTTAAGGGCTTTTCAACATATGGGCACTAGATGAGTGTTCTCTTGAGATGTATTATACTGAAAAAGAATCACATCAGGTACAGATCAGAAAAAAAATAACGATTTGCTTCCAAACCTCAGTGGAAAAACTGCCAGACACTATTGTCAGTTGTATCGCTTGGATCTGTTGTTTCTTCTGGCACCCTGCTTTGGATCACCACTGCACCCACAAAAAATCCAAGAAAGATGATGGCTCTTCAACAGGAAGGGGGAAAAAGTGGGCAGTTAAATTGTTCATCACTATAGTACTTGCTAATGATTTCTGTATAGTAACCGTAATGAGTAGTTGAGAGTAATACTGTGTGTACCCACAATAAATTGCTTCCAGTTCTGGTAATTGCCACATTTTTGGCATTCCGCCAACTTGGTAATGAATTATGATGTTGTGTCCTCATGTTATACCTTTCCCATATGGAAGATTTCCTTCCTATCTTGGGTGACGGTGACAGTGACAGAGAGGGGATAAATGATGCCTGGATTAAATACATTAGCTTATATTAGGAGCAGTAGCTATGATAGGTTGCAGTGAGTTAGAAGACATCCTTTGCAACACTCTTCATCGATCCTGTCTGACTCTCCCCATCGCCCCCGGTATCTTCCGACATGGTGTTACCCTAACTTTGGCACATTTGATTTGTCGTGTCAAAAACCAGTTGTAAAGGTGCGGGACTCACCCCGGCGGTGCCTCCTGCTGGTCTTCTCAGGGAATTAGCTCTTTTCCAGCCTGGGGGCCCTCTGCAGACCAGTGTCCCGCTTGTTGCTGGCCCTGTGTCTCTCCCGGACCCCGGTGACCCTTTACCCTGGGGCTGCCCCCTGGCAATACCCCCACCAGTCTCTATGGGTCTCCCCTCTCTGGGGAACCCCCAACCCTCTAATCCCCACCTTGCCTCAATCTGGGCTACTGCCAGTCATCACCAAGCCCCTGCTCCCTGGAGCAGACTGCACTATAAAAGCCACTCATCATAGGCAAGGGGGTTCGGGCCTGCTGCCTTCCTCTGCCTCCCAGTACCTCAATGGGCCTTGGACCAGGCCCTGCAGCCTGGGGAGTTGCCAGCCTGGAGCTCCCCTGCTCCTCTGGCTCTCCCCAGCCCTGCTTCACTCCCAGTGCCCTTTCTGCAGGCAGCCAGGCACTGCTCTCTCCCAGCCTAGAGAGAGACTCCTCTTGGGCTTCTGGCTCACAGCCTTTTTATACAGGCCAGCTATGGCCTGATTGGGGCGTGGCCCAGCTGCAGCTGTTTCCCCAGACAGTCCAGCTCAGCAGCTCTCAGCCACAACCTTCTCCCGTGGCTGACTGTAACCCTTTTTCCACTGGAGTGGGGGAGCCGCCTCTCTACACCAGTACAGTAACTCCTCGCTTAACGTTGTAGTTACGTTCCTGGAAAATGCAACTTTAAGCGAAACGATGTTAAGCAAATCCAAGTTCCCCATAAGAATGAATGTAAATAGGAGGCGTTAGGTTCCAGGGAATTTTTTTTTACTAGACCAAGAACTATATATTATATAGATATACACACAGTATACGTTTTAAACAAACAATTCAATACTGTTCACAGCAATGATGATTGTGAAGCTTGGCTGAGGTGGTGAAGTTAGAGGATGGAAGAGGGAGGGCTATTTCCTAGGGAATGCCTATCTGCTAAATGATGAACTAAAACTCGGCTGAGCCCTCAAGGGTTAACACCTTGTTGTTAATGTAGCCTCTCATCAAGGCAGCACGAACAGGAGGGAGGGGAGACAGCATAGCAGACAGAGACAGACACAGGGGAGCGAGGAGCTGATAGGGGGAGCTGATGGGGGAGGCGGGGCTGCTGGTCCACCCTGGTTCCAAGCACCCACCAGCTAGCTGCAACGGGCTGCTCTTCCTGCAAGCAGTGGACAAAGCAGGCAGCTGCCAAACGACGACGTTAGAAGGGAGCATTGCACAACTTTAAACGAGCCTGTTCCCTAATTGATTAGCAACATAACAATGAAACAATGTTAACCGGGATGACTTTAAGTGAGGAGTTACTGTACTACAAGGTAAACACCCACTGTGTTGATCCTCTGAAGAAAGGAAAACAGCAGCGTCCTGTCAGCCTCAGAAGTGATGCTTGAGTCTTTGGAATGTGTGGGAGAAAGTATGCTTCCTGTTTGCTGGAGATGACCTTACTGGTGAAGGGATGGAGGCCAGATAATTCAGAGTTCACCTTCAGTTCAGATAGGCCCAGAAGAATTAAGCATTTGCTGGAGCCCCAAGAGCAGAATTTAACCCAGTATTTACCTTTAACACTCCTTCCATTCTGCTGACTGCAAGTGGTGGCTTTTCTTTTAGGCAAGAGAAAAGTGGAAAGACCAGAGGAGGCTTTACCTCACTTACGTGAACTCTTCCTACATATATAATTTAACATCAGGCTCTATGTATAATTTAACATGTGGAATAAGCCTAACATTTGAATTGCACAAGTGGAACACTTCAGCTTACAAAGGCAGATTACTTTCTGCTGCAGAAGTTCAGTTTCTTAAATAAACCTCTTCCAATCACTCGCAAATGCTACTGAAACCCAAAGGCAATGGTTGCCCGACCTACATGTCACTCCAATAGTAGCTGACAGGACCTATGTGCCCTGTGAACTGATACCTGCATCACAACTGAGCCCTCACTTTTGTCCTGCAAACTGAGCCAGTTATTAATAGCTCTTTTAATAGAGTGTCCTAAGTGTATAGTGGTGGTTTTCCAACCCACCAGAATTCAGGCTCCTGCTTCAAAGAGCTTATAGTTTAAATGAAATAGATAACCAGGAAGACAGCTCAAAGGGAACAGTTGGAAACCATACCGGGGAGGGCGGGGAGGAGGAGGATACAATACAGCTCTCACGAGAGCAGATCCAATGTTCACTTTTTTGTTTTGAATTTTTGTTTTTAGCAAGGTCACTATTTTTACTCGTAGAAGCAGATAGCTCACTGATCTCTGCTCTGGGCCTAATTGAGAGGAGCGGGGAGATATTTTTAGTGTACCTGGGGAAGGAAAGCTGTTCTCGGCACTATGACTGGCATAGAAATAATGCTTGAGGAGACTTTGGACCAGATGATCAGCTGGTATAATTAAGTTTAGCTCTGTTGACTTTGATGGAGCTACGCCACTTTATTCCAACTGAGGTTTTGGCCCAAAGGGGGCAGTAAGGAGCAAGGAGGAGTGGCCTCTGAGGGTGTGAGGGGAGAGGAACACATCTTAAAAACTTAAGCCCTTTGCTCAACATTGACCTTTCAGTCTTGATGCACATTGCTCCTCTTATTCTAATATACTGACAGTAAAACCTTAGTAAAAACAACAAGGAGTCTTTGTGGCACCTTAGAGACTAACAAATTTATTTGGGCGTAAGCTTTCATGAGCTAGAACCCACTTCATCAGATGCATAGAGTGGAAAATACAGGTGCAGGTATAAATACATGAAAAGATGTGAGTTGCCTTACTAAATGTGAGGTCAGTCTAACTGGACAATTCAATTGACCGCAGGATACCAAGGGAGGAAAAATAACTTTTGAAGTGGTAATGAGAGTGGCCCATTTCAGACAGTTTGACTCATAGACTTTAAGGTGAGAAGGGACCATTATGATCGTCTAGTCTGACCTCCTGCACAACACAGGCCACAGAATCTCACCCACCCACTCCTGTATCAAACCCCTAACCTATGTCTGAGCTATTGATGTCCTCAAATCGTGGTTTAAGGACTTCGAGGTGCAGAGAATCCTTCAGCAAGTGACCCTTGGCCCACGCTGCAGAGGAAGGCGAAAACCCCCCAGGGCCTCTGCCAATCTTCCCTGGAGGAAAATTCCTTCCCGACCCCAAATATGGCAGTCAGCTAAACCCTGAGCATGTGAGCAAGACTCACCAGCCAGACACCCAGGAAAGAATTCCCTGTAGTAACTCAGATCCCACCCCATCTAACATCCCATCACAGGTGATTTGGGCATATTTACCGCTAATAGTCAAAGATCACTTAATTGCTAAAATTAGGCTATCCCATCATACCATCTCCTCCATAAACTTATCAAGCTTAGTCTTGAAGCTAGATATGTCTTTCCCCCACTGCTCCCATTGGAAGGCTGTTCCAGAACTTCACTCCTCTGATGGTTAGAAACCTTCATCTAATTTCAAGTCTAAACTTCCCGATGGCCAGTTTATATCCATTTGTTCCTGTGTCCACATTGGTACTGAGCTTAAATAATTCCTCTCCCTCCCTGGTATTTATTCCTCTGATGTATTTGTAGAGAGCAATCATATCTCCCCTCAGCCTTCTTTTGGTTAGGCTAAACAAGCCAAGCTCTTCAAGTCTCCTTTCATAAGACAGGTTTTCCATTCCTCAGATCATCCTAGTAGCCCTTCTCTGTACCTGTTGCAGTTTGAATTCATCCTTCTTAAACATGGGAGACCAGAACTGCACACAATATTCCAGATGAGGTCTCACCAGTGCCTTGTATAATGGTACTAACACCTTATCTCTACTGGAAATACCTCGCCTGATGCATCCCAAGACCGCATTAGCTTTTTTAATGGCCATATCACACTGACAGCTCATAGTCATCCTGTGATCGACCAATACTCCGAGGTCCTTCTCCTCCTCTCTTACTTCCAACTGATGCATCCCCAGCTTATAAAAAAATTCTTGTTGTTAATTCCTAAATGCATGACCTTGCACTTTTCACTATTAAATTTCATCCTATTACTATTACTCCAGTTTACAAGGTCATCCAGATCTTCCTGTATGATATCCCAGTCCTTCTCTGTATTGGCAATACCTCCCAGCTTTGTGTCATCCGCAAACTTTATTAGCACATTCCCAGTTTTTGTGCCAAGGTCAATAATAAAAAGATTGGCCGCAAAACCGATCCCTGAGGAACTCCACTAGTAACCTCCCTCCAGCCTGACAGTTCACCTTTCAGTATGACCTGTTGCAGTCTCCCCTTTAACCAGTTCCTTATCCATCTTTCAGTTTTCATATTGATTCCCATCTTTTCCAATTTAGCTAATAATTCCCCTTTGGAACCATATCAAGTGCCTTCCTGAAATGGAGGTAAATTAGATCCACTGCATTTCCTTTGTCTAAAAGATCTGTTACCTTCTCAAAGGAGGAGATCAGGTTGGTTTGGCACGATCTACCTTTTGTAAAACCATGTTGTATTTTGTCCCAATTACCATGACCTCCATGTCCTTAACTGCTTTTCCCTTCAAAATTTTTTCCAAGAGCTTGCATACTACAGATGTCAAACTAACAGGCCTGTAGTTACCTGGATCACTTTTTTTTCCTTTCTTAAAAATAGGAACTATGTTAGCAATTCTCCAGTCATACAGTACAACCCCTGAGTTTACAGGTTCATTAAAAATTCTTGCTACTGGGCTTGTAATTTCATGTGCCAGTTCCTTTAATGTTCTTGGATGAAAATTATCTGGGCCCCCAGGTTTAGTCCCATTAAGCTTTTTGAGTTTGGCTTCTACCTCGGATGTGGTATTTGTACTGGTGACTCCTTTCACATAGCAAGCCTCTGAATGCGACTCCCCCCCATCAATTAAAAACACTTATTAATGTATTTAACACCATTATAAATGCTGAAGGCAAAGCGGGGTTTGGGTTGGAGGCTGTCAGCTCGCGACCCCCCATGTAATAGCCTCGCGACCCCCTGAGGGTCCTGACCCCCAGTTTGAGAACCCCAATCTACCTCCATATCCTCATTCCCATTTGTCATCCTACCATTATCCCTAAGGTCCTCATTAGCCTCATTAAAAACTGAGGCAAAGTATTTGTTTAGATATTTGGCCATGCCTAGATTATCCTTAACTGCATCCTCCATGTTTAGCAGTCCCACTTCTTCTTTCTTTGTTTTCCTCTCATTTATCTGGCTATAGAACCTTTTACTATTGGTTTTAATTCCCTTTGCAGTGTTCTGACCTCAATAATGTAGCTTTCCTTGCTGATCACTCCCGTATTCCACTCCTTGTAAGCTTTCTGCTTTTTCTTAATCACCTCTCTGAGATGCTTGCTCATCCAGCTTGGTCTACAACTTGTGCCTATGAATTTTTTTCCCTTTCTTGGGATGCAGGCTTCTGATAGTTTCTGCAACTTTGACTTGAAGTAATTCCAGGCCTCCTCAGCCTTTAAATCTACAAGTTCTTCAGTCCTAACTAATTTCCTTATTTTTTTTAAGTTAGCTCTTTTGAAATAAAAAATCCTAGTCACCAATCTATTTTTGTTTATCCTTCCATTTAGTTTGAATTGAATTAGCTCATGATCGCTTGAACCAAGGTTGTCCCCTACAACCATTTCTATGAGGGCCTCACTACTCACCAAAACCAAATCTAAAATGGCATCCCCTCTTGTTGGTTCAGCAGCTACTTGGTGAAGGAATCCATCAGCTAGTGCATCAAGGAAAATCTGAGCCCTATTATTGCTCCATCCTTCCCTCTCCATTCCTTTCTGACATAAGGGTGTCTGCAACAGAACTGCTAGTGACACAGACAATGCAAAAATAGACGCAAATCTTTATTTCAGACTCCCTTGTAAAAGAAAACGGAGCCTGGAACAACATGAAGGGATAATTCATGGTGATTGCTGTTGATCAGACCCACAGTCTGTCTTGCTGTTCTCCAAAGTTTGCTTCCTATCTGTTTGCTGGTCTCCAGTGCTTATTTTATTTTTTTTTTTTAAATAGGAAAAAATCATTGGGTCAATTTGTGTTATTCTGTGGTTTGGCTGAAACACGTGTTCGTTGCAATTTGGAACTGTTCATGTGCTGTCTGTCAATGGTCCTTGCTTTGACTTTTTGGTTTAGCTATTGCTTCTAAGACCTGAGTCCTGGTTTCAGTATTTCCCCGTAACGGGTGATGCCGTCCCTTCCGTTGGCTATGGGCCTTACACTGCTTTAGCAAACAGTGATATCACCAATGGTGGAAGAAACACAGACGAAAATTGAACTTGGGTCATGTCAGCTTACTGAAGGAGTAACTCCTCTTTAAAATGACTTTATTTTTTTTTAAATTGAAGTTGTGGAGAATTCACAAGGTCCATGGCAGCAGGAAGCATGTAAAATAACTAAGTACCAAAGGAATTTCATATACCTGTGTAGGCCAAGTACTGTGCAATCTGATCACACTAAATTCCATTGAAGTCAACGGAAGTTCTGCATGAGGAAGCTAAACAGAATTAGGCCATGTATGAAGTATAAAGCTGGCAGTAATTGTAATGTTCAGGTTTGGAGTTTTGTGTGTGTTTTCCTCTTTTTGTTGTGTGCAGGGAAGAGGGCTAAAGAAAACTTTCAATTATGTATATTTTTTAAATAGATTACAAAATGAAGGCCCTATTTGGCATCCTTTGTGCACCCAGAACCACTTAGGAACCTGGGCCTGCAAGTCCTTATTAATATGAGTATTCAGTGGTTTCTCACATAAACTTAGGACTTTTTGGACTGTGAAGGGGGAAATATAAGACTTAACATCTGTGGGCCTATAATATGAGTGAAAGTTTGCAGTGGCAGGCTCTTGCCTTTTAAAACTATACCTATTTTTCCCCAATTTGGGATGTTAAACTGGTTTTAGTATTTTATTTATTTTGGAGTATTTTAGTTATTGTTTCCAGGGACAGGCTATTGAACAGAAAGCCATATGTTAGATTCCACATAAAGAAAACTGAGTAGCAATATTATATGTGATGTGGTTTCAACATTACATGAATGCAGTACCAGGTGAGTAAATTTCAGGTTTGAGTTCATTGTCCCCATTAGAGTGGATAGGATCCTGAAATGTTGCATCACAGGATACTAAGAAGAAAATAGTAAACAATATCTTTTAAGGACATCTAAGTGGTATGAGTGGCCCAGTGGTCTCTTGCAGAATATTGCTTTGGTTGCTGAATGATAGGTACAACAGAAGTGCACTAAATGGACTTGTGGGTGATCTGTAGTAAAATGAAATGAGACTTCTTTTTAATCTGGCATCTTCACAGATTACTCTTCTTTTCAAAAAATTTTATACATGAATTCATAGGGGAGAAAGTTTTGTGCATGTGGAGAAAATCCCAGATCATATGTCTTGGATTTTGCCAATCATATGCCAAAGCTTGTGATTCAGTTACAGTTTGGTTTTAGATTAACACAATTTTGGAGAAGATTTACGAACAGATCTTAGTGTGAAGTGTTCATTATTCACTGCTGTTCTGGCCTGAATTAATTATCTTAATTATGGCTTTTCTCCCTCTGTTATTTTTCAGGTATCCTACAGAGTTCAAATTTATAACCTGATAGAAACATTTAATTTGTATTTCAGCCCATGTCTTGTATGTATCTTTTGTTAGGCTGGGGTGAGCTACAGAGATGTGGTTGGGAATTGCAATCAAAGCAATTAGAATGAATGTTCTTAATAGCTAATGATAGGCAGTTGAGGTGGGGAGGAATGCTGCTTTTCGGAGGAGGAGAAGGAGAGTGAAGAAATGACCTTGAACCTTTAATGTGCACTGTTGCTCCATGTAGTAAGTGTGAGAATAAAGGCTATAAACAGCAATTCTGTCAATTAGTAAATAATTTGGAAATAGAATGCAAATGAAAATCCAGAAGTAGTGAATTTGTTTAAATTGAAGATATTTTTAGTTTAACAGAACACCTTTAAAACATGCTAATGTCATGAATGTTATACCAGCCTCCACAAAATTATCTGTTTAGTTCACCATAACGACAGATACTGAAGACACTGATATTTTGCTTGCCCAACCAGATTCCATCCGTACTGGTTGCACAGTGCTTCCACCAATTTGAAAGATTTTACCAATTTGTAAGAGATTTCCTGTTTGTCAAATGCCAAATCCCAACAGAACTGGTCAAAACCTTAAAACTGGTAGAAACCTGTGTGTGTGTGTGTGTGTGTGTGTGTGTGTGTGTGTGTGTGTGTGTGTGTGTGTGTGTGTGTGTGTGTGTGTGTGTGTGTGTGTGTGTGTGTGTGTGTGTGTGTGTGTGTGTGTGTGTGTGTGTCTAAAATCCAGAACTCATCTGTCAAAAATTACTCTTCAGGAGTTTGTAGAATTTTGCACTGCTGACACATCATCCATACAATACAATGTATGTCTGGGTCAGTACTGCAAAACTCTACGTGCCTGTTTTCCCAGAGAAAGGAATTTAGGCAGAGAAATAAAATATTGGAGTTTTCATGATCAGTTGTCATGATGAAGAATGGATGAGCATATTTTTTGTTTGGCTAGTATATTCTGACAACTTGGTAAGGTTGGTATAATGTCCATGATATTATAATGTTTTATAGCACAGAGATAATATAATGTATTATACATGCACATATGTATTATATAGCTACACATAGGACAATGTTTACAATTATGGCTTTTGTCTCATTAATTTTGCTGTGGTACTCCCTGTTCTTGATATAGATTGCGTAGGGAATACCATGGTGATGCTGATGACTTGCAAACTACAGCTGCAAAGTTTTTATAATGGCAGAATGAAACCAATCCATTTCTCACAGGCTTTTTACATTCTCTTCATAATGTGTTTCTAGTTTAGTGCACAGTAATGTGTATATTCTAGTTCTTTTCTTTAGAGTCAGTGAAACATCTTGCTGACGCTCTTCCATTAACCTTGCCTGGCTTGAGCTAATGGTGGCATCATATAATATTTTGCTATTGATTCCCCCCTTCCTCTCCCCAAATTGCCACATCAACACACGGGGTGAATAGCTATTTTAAAATGCCTGTTAGGATTATAAACTATAGATAAAGAGTGCTGACAATTTCCCCTTTATTTTCCCCTTTTGGATGTAAGCTATTACTGCAGCCATTTAACCTCCTGCTGGGAAGGGTGGCAAGTAGCAACCTTTTGGGTCTCTTTTTAGCAGAAAAAGTGCAGTCAAGCCAACAGGCCAGCTTCATTGATGTCCTTATGCAGCACATCGTGTTAACCAGTTTTCCAAAATCTAATTGACGTTGGCTGCATGACACATTTTAGCCAAGTAGCAGATCAAACCCACAGCCCCTTTTGCTGAAATTTACTCTGAGCGCAGTGTATTAGATTTTATGTTGTAATTGTGACACCAGCTATTAAACTAGTTGGTGGCTTCTCTCCCCAGGGCTGGCCCACAACATGTTGGCACCTGAGGCAGGGAGCTCAAATGAGGCCCCCATGTCCCCTTGCTTGGGCCAAAACTTTGAAATGTCTCAATTCTGCCTTCTTCCTGTTCTTCTCCTCTCATGGTACTGCTCTGCTACCTACCTCAATAAAGGAAAACTAACAACTTAAAATGCTTTGTTCAAAGCACTTAACTTTCAAACGCCTGAACAGCAAATGTAACTTTTCTTGTCTGCATAGTAAACACTGGTATTTTTATCTGTTTGAATAATTAAAGTGGTGCTTTCCGTGCCTTCTTGGTTGCAAAGATTTGAACTGCTTCCTGCTGAAGGTCCGCAGTCTGGGCCAGCTCATGCTCTATTGAGATGGTCGCAAGGCCGACCAGCCTCTCCTGTGTCATTGTGGAGCGTAGATTTTTTTTTTATTAACTTCAGCTTGGAGAAGCTGCGTTCTCCACTGGCAACTGTTACAGGAAGTGTTAGAAGTATGAGCAGACCAAGAAAAATATTTGGAAAGAGGGTGGTCATCTTATTTGTGCACATATATTCCAGACAAGCCTTTGGAGTTGATCCTGTTGAAAGGTATCTTGAAAGGGCTTTCAGTTCATCACCTAAATCACTCGCATCAATATCATGCATGTCATTATGTGTCAACACTGTCTCTAGCACCCTGCATTGCTGGTATAGGTCTTCTTCAGGTATAGTGAGGAGTTTTGGAATATCATACAACATCCCAAATATACTGGTGTGTGCTTGAGCTGCATGAAACATTCTTCAGCTGACTGCATTGCACAATCTAGCATCCGGTTAAATAATTCAACTTTGAATTGTTGTTTGAAGTCTCTTATGGGATTATCCCATGCCTCGTAATCAAAACGTCTTCTTCTTTGGTGACTCTTGTATTCTTGAATGGCTGGGAAAATAGCTTCAGTGTGAAGTTCCTCTGCCAACTTCTGTGCACTCTTCAGAACGTTTTGAAATCCCTCATCTGACTGGTAAGGCTGTAGGTATGACTTTGCTTTGTCCAGTTGTTCCATTGCTCCAGATACATCAAGGTCAACACCTTGGAGTCTCTTGCTTACAACATTTATTTCAAACAGTATGTCATGCCACAACACTAAGCCACACAGAAATTTGAAGTTATGTATGTTTCTGGTGATTCCATTTCCCTCTGCCACTGTTCTCCCACAAACAGTTCCTGTCATAGCATTATCCTCCATAATGGCAACTATGGCATGATCTATCTTCCCAATTTGGTGTCTGATAGGCTTTATCGCCTCCACTCAACTTTCCCATTGTGTGGCACTCAGTGGTTTCAGTGTCAGGGAGGATGTTCCCAGATGTTGCTTCAAATTTTGCCATCGATGAGTTGATGCAGGGAAAAATACATAGATGCTTTGTATTACATTAAAAAATTCAGCAGCCTCACTAGCAGCTGATGCTGCATCACTGACCACCAAGTTCAATGAATGAGAAATGCATGGCAGGGCCCCATGGGGGGGGGGGCAAGTTGGGGCAATTTGCCCCGGACCCCAGGCCCTGCAGGGTCCCCCACAAGAATATAGTATTCTATAGTTTTGCAACTTTTTTTTTATGGAAGGGGCCCCCGAAATTGCTTTGCCCCAGGCCCCCTGAATCCTCTGGGCAGCCCTGCTGCATGGGACAAAAAAGGCTCGAGGGTTTAACTCTCGGATCCGTATCTGCACTCCTCTGTTCTTTCCTCTCATGTTGGCACCATTATCGTAGTCCTGACCTCTCATGTCAGCTATCGCAATTCCCGTATCTTCCAGCTTTTTAAAAAGCACATTTGTCATACCAGCTCCTGTAGTATCATCAGTCAATAAATTCTAGAAAATGCTCTCTGACAGTCACCATTGCAGGGACATTTTTACTAGGTTCTGTTGTTGTTACAAAATGCACCATTAAAGTAATTTGTTTCATATGGCTGATGTCAGGTGTGCAGTCCAGACTAACAGAGTAATTTCTTGCTGACTTCAGATCTGCCACAGTCTTCTGTTTGACTTTTGTTGCCAGTAACTGTATGATCTCATTTGGAATTGTTTTTCCATGGTAGTGGTGTGTGTGCATTTCTTGGGTGGTGACTCTTCTTAGATGCTCCTGGAGTACAACTTCAAATTCAGCTCCACAATTTTAAGGAAGTTTCCATTGTTTGGCACATACAGCTGATCTGAAGTGCCACGCAGTGCTAAGTTGTGGGTAGCAAGCATTCACAATGGCAATGAGCCTTTTCAGAACATTTTGCCAGAAAAGAGACTCTAATGCAATCTTCTCTTGATGCTGATCATCTATGGTGGCCTTTAACCTAAGCTCTTTCCACCTATGGAATGCTCTCTGGTGATTTGCTGCCTTCTCATGCCATGCCAGATTTTTCCAGTCCTTTGTTCCTGTAGAACCCAATGTGGCTGGAACATTAGACTGGAAGAGTTTGCAACAAAAACAGTATGCAGCATTCTTGGTTTTTGAGTACATAAGCCATGGCCTGTCCACTTTGTCACCATTGGGGATTTCACGCCAGTAATGTGTTGGATGGAAACTTCTATTTTCATTGTTTTGGGGGAACATGAAGTTTTTCACTTGCTGTGGCCCATGCGGTACAAGGAAATCCCTCACGCTACTGCTCAAGTGGGTCCACAGTCCTGGATCATCTAGACTTAAGGAACTAAACTCAGCAGCAGCTGTTTCTTGCGCCTCCACCACACGCTTCTCTGAGCTACACTTTTCTTCAGGAATGTGCATGGTTACATCCATTTGAGATGGAGATATGGATGCTGCAGTAGCTGCCAGGTCACCTGCACTCTGACTAACTGGAACATCAGGCATCTCCTCACCACTCACCTCCTCACTGGGGCTGGAAGGGTCAGCATGAACATTTGTGGCTATGTATCTCAGGAGAGCTCCTTTCTGCTTAGATAGAAAAGCTTCCTTTTCTTTCTTGCTTTTTCTGAATGCTGCCCCAGAGGGGTGTTTTCTTCTTTCACTCATGACTGCTGTTCTGTGCCAGCTATAGTGGCTCTCAACACACAGTTGAAGGGGACAAATAAGAAGGCTGGTAGCAGGGCCTGAGTGAGGGAAGAAATCAGCGTCTTAAGGGCCTAACTGGCTCCTACTACTTCAGTTGTCTGCCTGTTCTCCTCCAAGGGTTCAAGGAAGCACCAGGAAACAGGAAGCTCCCTGAGAAGCTTGTGTTAATCAGTCCAGGCTCCTGGGGGTTCTAGAGAGGTAGATAAGAGGCTCCTCCTCTCTCTCCCTGTAGCTCCTGCTGCTTTCTGTTATTCCCTCTCACCTTTTCTCCTGCCTGCCCGTTATGTCTCTTGTGCCCTCCTTCCTCCAGCACAGCACTCCACCCTCTCTGTGCATCTAGAGCAGAGAGAATACATATGCACTAGCAGCAGACACAATTTTCTACACTCTGGGTTCTAGTGGCACCCCCCCCCCCAAGTCTGGCACCTGAGGCAGCTGCCTCAGTTTGCCTCATGGTAAGGCCAGCCCTGTCTCTCCCCCATGCTGCTTCTAGTCATCCTAGACTGCTTCCAAAGGGATCTTTATGCATACTCATTGCGACTTGAAATGGAAGGGTAGGAAAGAAGAGCCCTTAGCCTGGGTGACTGAAAATGCCTTCCCTGTGGCATTTGCTCTGTGCAGGTGCAACACCAAGATCTCTTCCACCCCTCCTGGTGACAACTCGCAATTCACCATGGCTGAAATCCCCTGGACATTTGGAATGTGTGACTGTGAATCCTAGCCCTGTGATCAGAAGGCTCTCTACAGCTTTCAAAACAAACAAAAGAGTGGCTGAAATGTGTGCTGGTGTATCAGATTCAAAGTGATATGTTTGTCTACTGGGCCGTCTCCAAGCTGTGGAGGAAAAAATAGAACAGGATTGGTTTTTCCATATTTTTTCCCTATAGCCCCCAAAAGACTTCATGACAGAGATGTCTTCTCTAATCTTTTCTATCTAGTCTGTGTTCTCTGCTTCCCCTCCTCCTTTCCTTCTGTTTCACAGCCTCTCTCCTTTGACAGAACACCAGTTTTATTCTCTAGCTCCCTGTTTAGCCCACATGGGTGTCTAGCCAGTGCCCCAGCTAATACATTAGAGTTTGAAGAAATGTATAACAGCAGGTAGCAAGTGACTGGTGACAGTGTGACATATTGACTTAATATCTTGTGTAATGTGATATGAAGGATGTGCCTTTTGGTGTGTATTTTCATTTTAATTATTTTTGTTGGGTGTCTTAGACAGACACTTGTAGGCAGTTCTGAGTAATTGTCTGAAATCATTAACATGTTTATTAAATAAGGAAGCAGAGTGCATTATCTGATGAATCAATTATGTAAATGCACAAAAAGCATAAGAGATGAATCTTTAACTGTTGCTGAACTGCATCCATTTTCCTAAATTATAGATGAAAGTGTTTTCTGCATGTGTGTGCGCCTTTGTGGTGATAGTCTCCACGTTACTCCCTTAGAGCTTAAAGTAACAGCAATTAATTGGTGATATTGTGCAGGAAGAGGGCATTTCTGTTGTACAGTAACAAACATCAGTGTGCATACATCCTTTCTATAGAGGGCTAACAGATGGTCTGGAGTGAAGAACAAAAGTAATTTCATCTGAAGGGTCTGGATGACGTGATAAACTGACAGTGAAACTCCAGCAATTTAGTCTCTCATCTGGACGCTGGGAAAATCTATGACTCTCTAGCCTCGTTAGCAGTATGTTCTCTTTTGGGTCACTTACGATAAAAAATGCCCCTTGCAAATCCACCTGTCCTCAGATCAAAACCAAAAGGTTTTTTGATCACTGTGCACCCAGAAAATTCACCTCCTTCATTTAAAGCCCAAGTAAATGGCTGTGTGGAGTTGGAGAAGTACAACTATCCTACTCCCACCCATATCCACTGCATCTCTACTCCAGAGCTGAGAGGATGGCCTTTTTGACTACGAGGCTGGTCTTTTTGGGACTCCAACGATTGGAGTCTTCTTGCTTTTCTGCAGGTTGCCTGTGTGAACTGGGGCAAATCACTTAACTTCACTTAATGGGAAGAATGGCACATCCTTACTGCAAAGCTGTGTGTGTGGAAATAGGCAACTTCATGTTTGTGAGGCACTCAGAGGCTACAGCGATGGGGGTATAGCAAAAGCTTAAAAGGCAGACAGGTTCATGGCAGCTCTGCCGTTCTTCCACAACTGTCCCTGGGCTGGAGTAGAGGCTGTTGCTCCCATACATTCTCGGAGGTCACCATTGCAGGGAGGTGAAGGAGACCTGCCTCCTCCTGGCAACCTAGTATTTTGCTGATATCCTTCTGGTACTCCCTACAACTGTGCCTATTGAGTTTTGCCTCTATGGCTATATGCAGAGGGTTGTAGGTCTAAAATGGCAACTGTCTGTTGGAAGAATTTATGGGGTGTCATCCCTGTGGTGCCAGGGAATCTTACTGGCTTAGCTGGAGTGAGTAAAGATCTTAATGTGGCTGAATGTAAGGTCCTTTGGCGTCTGCTGAAATTTTACTTATAAAATCTCATTTAAAAACAGTCCCTTTCCTGGAATTCCCAGTGCTTAAGTAACAGAACATTACGTCTGTCATGTTTATTAATTGTCAAGATTTAATCAATCATAACAGAACTAACAGACATGTCTGGTTGAGTTGAAAGATGAAGATGGAAGAGCTAACAGATATCACTCAGGAGCGGAGAGATGCCAGAAGAGATGATAAATGTGGCTGGACGCGTGCAGGGAAAGACTGGGGGGCGGTCTGGAAAACACAGCCCCAGATGCTCAGTGGTGGCCTCAGGGAAGCAATATTAAGGCTTGTTCATACTTAGAAAAATGAAAGAATATGTAAAATGAACAGGCTGAAGATTGTCGTATAACAATGGAGGAATCTATTTTGTACTTGGAGAAAAGGCCAACTTGGAAATGAGAAGTAAATGAGATGACATAGTAAGGATTTTAGTAGCGGGGGGAGTGCTATTAACAGTCAGGACTTTGTTTTTGTTCATGTTTTTTTTTAAATCAACAAAGACACGATGCAACTGAAAATAGTAAATTTGTGTACGTCTGTAATTGTGATCTTACTTGTGGTCGTGCTTCACCATTTACAGAATGCTGAAGGTCCTGGCTAAGGTGCTGATCCTACAGGCAGCAGCTTGTGAGCAGACTTCTATATCCATGCATAGGTTTGAGACGAGTGAGGCTACAGTGTTAAGGCACTAGCCTAGGACCTGGGAGACTTTTGTTTTCAGTTTCCTGCTCCACCCAAGACATTGGGCAAGTCGCTTAGCCTCTCCATGCCCTAGTTCTCCATTTTCAAAATGGGGTGATCTCGTGTCTCTATCTTACGGGGTGTTCTGAGCACAAATACATTAAAGACTGTGAAGCGCTCAGATACTATGCTAATGCTGGCCATATGAGTACCTTAGGTAGATGCAAAATTCACTGCAGGATTAGAGCCTAATTTATTGACAACTTAAAATAATCATATTAAAATATCATTTTCAATGTGTTTTAAATTATTATACTGGCATACTTTAAAACTTTATTTAATGTTTGTATCACCCTCTGCCTGGGAAGTTAAAGTAGATGGGTTCATTTCATTTCTGTTTGTAAATGGTGGTTTCTATGCACTAGCACAACACCACTGAATTTGCATTTCCAGTACCTAAAATAGTTTTTCATTCAGTTGTTAAAAATAATAATGAAAATATTTATACTCTTAGTGAGTATGATAAAACAGTTCACAATAGTTTTCTTACCAAAACCTGAAATTTGAGCCCAGGCTATTAAAAGGCCCTTTTCAAAATAATCAAAGATTTTAACATAATCATGCAAATGTATATACTTCAGACGGTGGTACTGAAGGTATGGTGTTTTTGTAAATGTTGGTTCAGAAAGTCTGCACTACTCCCCCTCCTTTATGCTATAAATACATCTTTGTGAGGAAGCTGAAAATGTGGCTATAATATTTGGAAACTGGTTATAACTTTTTGATACATCTCTTGGCTTTCAAGATGAAAGGATTTACTCATAGAATTTACACTTCTCTGATGTGATTAAAAACAGATAGGTGTGTCGTAAATAGAATATACTGTGTATGAAGGTAGGTACAGCTTGGTGTTCTGAGCAGAAGGTTTCTCTCTGTGAAAAACAGCTTTTATTGACAAGCTGGTTGTCACCATTTTCAGTAGTGCCTCCTTTCATTTATTATTCATTATGGGAGATTAAATAGTGTAATTCAGGCATAAACTGGCAGCAGACGCTAATAAGCCATAACCCCTGAGAAAATAAGAAACCAATGACAATATTGAGGGCGTGATGGGAAATGCTGGAAATATATTCTTTAGAAAATATCAAAATTATCTCTGTTTTATTCCTTCTTAGTTTGCCTGCCTGTCTGTTATAGTTACCCTTGTATTGTATCAGACATATGTGAGGGACAGTTTGTGTGGGTGCAGCATACTGCCTAATGTATTTTGTACCATTGTCCTCTGGAGACATAGGGTTGCCAGCTCTACTGGATTGGCCTGCAGTCTCCTGGAGTCAGCCTCGATCTCCCGGAGGCTACTGCAACCAATCTGGGAGATTTTAATAGGCTGCTAACAGTCTGGTGGTGCAGTGGGGCTTAGGCAAACTCCCTACCTGCCTGGCTCCGCGCAGCTTTGGGAAGCGACCAGCACATCCCTCTGGGTCCTAGGTGTAGGGGCGGCCAAGGGGTCTCTGCACACTGCCCCCTGTCCCGAGCGCTGACTCCACAGCTCCCATTGGCTGGGAACCATGGCCAATGGGAGCTGTGAGGGCGGTGCCTGCAGGCAGGGGCAGTGCGCATTGCTGCCTGGCCGCTCCTGAGCCTCAGAGACAAACATGCCGGTTGCTTCTGGGAGCCGCCTCAGGTAAGTGCTGCCCGGCTGGAGTGCGCACCCCTCACCCTCCTACCACACCCAACCCCCCTGCCCCAACCCTCAGCCCCCACCCAGCCCGGTGAAAGTGAGTGAGGGTGGGGAGAATGAGCGATGGAGGGAGGGCGATGGAGTGAGCAGGGGGTGGGGCCTCAGAGGAGGGGTGAGGGAGGAGAGTGGCATCGGGGAAGGGGGTGTGGCAAGGGTGTTTAGGTTTGTGCGATTATGCGGTTGGCATCCCTACGTGGAAAATGGAATGTCAGACCTGCCCAAGTCCTTTTAACCATATTGTCTAATAATGTCTGGCCCATATAATAATACCTCACGTGACAACATCTAACATTCTCCATTAGCTCATTTGAGTGGGCCTGTGTTTTTTGGAGAGGACGGTCTAGAGTTTTTCCCTGTTGTTGATTGTGGGGTCTCTAGGCCACGGTGTTTGTTATAAATAATGACTGTGAAGTCCTGTGCAGTCTCTGTGTGCATGTAGATAGTTAGATTTATAGACGAATCACTGTAATGTGAGAAATAAGCCTTTGAAGTGTCAAGCCAAATATTCTGGGGGGAATAAAAGATTTCTTGTCTACATCAGAAGCTTGCATTTCATGTAGAGCTATCTCATTTCGCTCAAAACATTTCCCCACGGGTTAGAAGAGCTGAAAATAATAATAACGGGGGGAAGCAGCAAACATCTTCCCTGAAATGTTTTTGTGTTATTTTATCTTACAGTTTCTTTCTTTCCACCAGTCCTTTCCCTCATTTATTTCCCATCCTGCCCTACAAAAGAATTCAGTAATCAGGAAAGCAGAGCTGTGTTGCTGCCCACCCTGAGCCAATACCCCTGCAGGTCCTAGGCTGGTAAGAAATAGGTGACGAGGAAGGGCGAGGCTCTTGGCTTTTTCTGTCGGGTGGACATATCAGAGCCTCAATATGCTTGAGGTTCAAGTACTGGGTCGTTGTGAGATGATGTCCAGGATGGTTACATGTTTCCTAGTAAGTTGCACACAGCTGCTGCTGCCATGAAACCAGCCAAACCCTAGTGTAGTTTTATTGGTTTGCCGTTAGAAAAGAAAAGGGAAAGGACATGTAGGAACTTGGGGAAAAAAAAACGTGTGGGGTGAACTTTTTAGACTGCCTCTATTAAGGCAGCCTGAATGATTTTTGGGTTATCACAGATATAAACCAAGATACAGTGGTGGCAGTGATTAGCAGTCAGAGCAAAATGTAATAGATTAAGATGGCTCCTGAAATTAACTCTTTAGTTGATTGTAATGCTTTTATAGACTGTAGCAATACATGAAGGTCATTCTCACCAAGAATTGTTTCAGAACGTCTGAAAAGGGGCTTTTAAAAAAATCTCTAGTAAATGTTATAAAGGAAGACCAGTATTTTGTGTATACAGGTGTGCAAAATGTAACTCTCTACTTTCTCTAGTGTATTTGTAGAGTATCTGGCATGATTTGCCCCAATCCCGACTGAAGCATCTAAGTGTTGCTGCAATACAAATTAATAGTAGTAATGCCCTGGATCTGCAGAGTACAACACCACAACAAAGACCTTAAAAACAGAAATTTGCAAATAGTTTGTGGTGATGTTATGAAGCTCTTTTTGTTTTCTTGGCCATAGACAATTTGCCATTTATTAGGCAAGCTATATCAGTCCTCTGATTCTGTCCATCCCCTTTTGTGATTAATGAAGAGTGCATCATGAACCTAGATGACTTTTTAAAGTGAAATAAAAACCACAAGTTATTCCATTTAAAAACATAATTTATATACTCCTGTGTCACTGATTTCATTGGAATGTTGCCTTCTGAGGCTTTTGCATGCTGAAATGATGCAAGGTTACATGGTAAGAGGTATGTTCCATTGAAAGAGCATGTGTGACCTGAGGTATTTAGAGTCGCTTAATATAAACAAAATATGTGAAATTTAGCCAGACTAAGAATTCACCAGTTTGTTGTGAAACGTATTCAAAATTCATTATTTCATATCAACTGATGTCCATTAAGTGTGTGATCATTTTTATCCTGTTCTTAGATGGTATTGGCACAGTAACTGCAGTTATTAAGATTCTTGTTTACTGTTCAGAGGATTTAATGATCTTACATTTACATTAGAAGTCATGTATCGCTACCTATTGCTTAATCATCATCAATACACATCATGGGTACTTTTATATAAGACTATTGCTATGCTGACTTAATAGAATGTAAATTGTTTGTGTGAGCAAGAGTATGGATTTAAGAAAATGTTTAAATGCTCAAATGGAGTTTCCTTTTGCCTTAAGGCTCAATGAGAATAAGTGTTTAATCTCTTCATATAACTTGCATGTTTGGAATGGTCTTGCACTTTGGCATTTGAATAGACGTGCACTGCTGTAGGTAAATGTTAGCGTGCAGCAGGCACTGCAGGCAGAGAGACTGTCTGCCAAAACCAGGCATTTTTCAACTGTATTGCTATAGTTTTGAATAGGAAGCTGAGACGATCTTTAACAATCTTAACGAAGCGAGTAGCAATAAATGAAAGAGTGCCTATTGGTTAACAGCATTTGGCCAAATATCAAGACCAAATTGGGAAGTAAAATTTATAATTTAAATTATAGCCTATTTTATATTGAAATATGTGTTAAGAATTCTTTTTAACTACGGGATGTTAAAGCTTCAAAAATTAATATTCTTCAAAGTAAGTCAGAGTAAAATAACTGCAGACTTAGCTGAGCCTCAGCTTCATTAAAACTGCTCAAACGGCTGATGGAGCCCTAATAAATTTTGTTCAAAGATAGAGATCTTTGAAAATTCTCTGCAAATCTAACTATTAGCTTTGATACTCCCTAATTGGATGTTGCTATCTCTGCTCATGTTGACCAGCGAATTGCATCCATAATAGGAGGTTGCAAATGTATTGCCTGATCCCATTGTCCTGAAATTAGCAAAATCCCAAGGACTTAAAGGTCCATTTTGAAAGCTCTTTGAAGCAATATCTTATAGGAGAAAAGCGCAAACAAGTATTTTGTCTAATATGGGCAAGTGTATGAAATCTATTTTGGGGGTTAAACTGGAATCACAGATGTTCTAACAGAATCAAATCATCAATGAGGGCAAAGGTATCTAAATTATTGACAGTAAATTCTATGTGCTCATCGGGTAAGAATCGTTAGCATTAAATGTAACTTGTAAATCACAGAGTTTTGGGTTTTTTTTATTTTATTTCATTTTATTTCTCTTCTCTTTTTTTGTGATATAATTACTGATGCTGTTTTTTCTCAAAAGGTAAGAGGATTTTTTCCCTACAAAGTAAAATCAATAACCAATTTTAAGTACAGAGTATCACCATCTTGAGAGCTATCAATAGTGCATAGACCACGGAGAAGCATGGACAGTTAGTATTTATTTTCATAAACTGCAGTGTATAGAGCAGAGCCATGATAGGGCTTGCATTATGTCATCCACCGGAGGAAAAAGCAGGTCAGTTATTCCTTTCGTGAAGATTGTCTATTCGGTCTCCATCATTTGCAGTACAAGAGCATTTTGCATTATTTTCAAGGTCTACCCTTTGGTTTTGGGAGCTGTTACTTTCAAGACCTACATCTGCCCATTATCCTTTTGATGACCATGGACCAGCATAGACAGCAGATACAAGGGCAATGTATTGCTTTGTCTCCCAAGTGACTTGAAGGCTTTTGAAAATTTTACCCTAAAATCCACGTGTATGTGCCTACCTAACTTTCAGAAGTGCTCAGAACAGATCCCAATAGGCTGGTGTAGCTAAGTTTTCCCCTTCACCTCATATGTGTGCGCATGTTATAAACCATGTGTACTTACAATGCCAGAAAGGGTCCTGCAACCCTGATCGCCTCATCTGAGCCATCCTGTGCAGTTGTGGACCTAGCTTAGATCCAAAAATGGAATGGGCATATTTTTTAAATTTGGTTTGGAAGAACTCAGAATCCTTTGAGAACTTTTCCTCCGTGACTTAAGATCAAGATGGTGGAAATATTGTAAAAACAATGGATTTCTTTCATTTGGGTCTGAAATTTTGCAAGAACAGTATATAGATCTTAATCACTGTTGAACTCTATTCCTGGCTTTGCACTCCATCAACCCCCAAGCCCTATGCTTAATCAGAATTTGGATATGACCATCATCTCCTTGGCATTCCTTCAGTTACTAGTGATACTCTTTCAATAGTGGATATGTTCAGTCTCTGTTCTTAAATGACATTCCACATTTTCTCATGTATGATGTCCCACCCAGTCTTTAACTGGCCAATTTATTCTATATACCCCAGGATAAATGCTCAGAATTATGTGAAATAATTTTAGGATTTTTTTTTTTACAGTGTCATGGGAGATGATAAATTTCATGCAGTCACTGAAAAATAACAGGCAAAGATGTGTGGAATGTCACCATCATTTGAATGAGAAGCTACACTTGGGACTTTGCTTGTATCTGAGCTCCTTAGTGCTATCATTAGTATTAATGTTTGACCTTAGGTACTTTGATGTTGAGAGAGGTTGTTTAATACAAAACATTAACAAGAAACCCCTGTGATTTGTAGGTGTAAATACAACTTACTATAATATTTTGTGTTGAAATTCATTCCTGCATCCAGGACAGAAGTTTTATGTAAGGCCTTCCTCATCAATTCAGTCTCTAACATGGGGACTGAGGCCCTTGTACAGTTCTTCTGTACTGGAATGAATTTTATCCTTGGAGAAATTATCTGGATTGAAAATGGATGTATGTTCAGTGAACTACTGTTTTCATTTGGAAATATGGATTTTATAGGGTCAGACACCTTGCATAGAATCAATAGAATAAAAATGGGTGTAGAAATACTCAGTTCCCTAATGGAAATTTTAGGAGTAATTAATATTTGTTCAGTGCTTTTGTAGGTTCGTTGTTGTTTGTTTTTATTTTCAAATTAGCTACTCCCATGAAAAAGAGTTTTGTTCACTTTAATGTGTTTCTTATGAGTTGTTCTTTTATCCCTATCTCTCCCATTTCTTCCCCAAGGAGATAAATTGTCACTTCATCCTTCTGAAGGAGTTTCTTCAGGTGAGGGGATTGTCTGAGAGCCGGAGGAAAAAATAGACTTGCATTATTTCCATGAAGATTTGTAAAAGTGCCAAATGTATGTTCTGATTTTATGCCCAGCTGGAAAGCCATTTAGTGTTAGAGACGTATGAATTCTCAGATTATTCATTGTATCCTTTTAACCCATTTTAATTCATAATGCTAAGTGATTTAAAAAAAACCCGTGAATGTGAATTCTACCTGATAGCTTCGTTAGCTTTTCTCCCCCATTCGTTAGCATCACAAATGAGTTGCTCTGTGCTCCAAATATTCTTCATGCTTATATCCTTTACTGTCTATTGGTATATGTACTAATCATGAAGCCAAAACTACTTTTAAAGCTACTTGCCTTATGGCAAGGTGCATTGAAGGTCAGTGCATTTCTTGTAGCATCATCACTTGAATTTTCCCCATTGTTGTTGATCATTTAATCAACATCCTGGTTTTGTAGGAATGATTCTTCCTTTGGAGAGTGGGATGGTATCTTATGCTTGAATGTTTAAAAATAAAATTAGGATTCAATAAATGGATCTGTGAAGATTTTCCCAATTTCAAAAAATAATTTAAAAAAACCATTATGTCTAGATAGATCTTGGGGATTGGACCTGGCAACCTAATTACATTGATACACAAGAGGAAGCATGGAGTTTAGTGGTTAAAGTATAGGTGTGGGAGGCAGGAAATTAGGGTTCTGTACCCACCTCAGTTACAGATATACCGTGTTACCATGGAGAAATCACTTAATTCCTCTATCCCTGTTATATCAGTTAATTAATGTTTGTAAAGTGCTTTGAGATCCTATGATAGAAGGTACTATGTAAGCACAAAGCAGCGGTAGTGGTATTAAAGAAGACAACAGGGCTTAATGAACAAATAATGAAATAATTTGTAAAATGTCAAAGGCCTGCAACGTTAAATCAGATTAAAATAAAATAAAATATACTGTCCCTATTGATTATTTCCAGAAACTTAATCAAAAGGGAAAATAGGTATAGCTATATAAGATTTCACATATTTCACGTGTTTTCTCATATATACTTGCTTTTCTCCTAACGTCTGTAAAGATTTTTGAATTATTAAAATGAAGCTGGTTGTTTGAATTTGGAAGATTTTGTATACAGTACTGTCCTGATAATCCCCTTAGCAATTATCACTCCAGAACATACTGTTTTGTACAATGTGCAACATGGAGTGTCTCTTTTCATTTATAGAGATATTCTTCACATCAGACAAAACCCTATGCCTGTAATCCTTAGTAGATCCCTGTTTCATCAGTGACACACTCAGCGTTTCATTTGTTTAATCATTTGAATGACGAAGATTTAATATTCTTCACTTGTCATTTTCTGAAGTAAATTGGCTGGTAATAGTCATATTAAATCTACTTAGTCATGAGGACCAGATCTGGTACCTGGAGCAACCCTGGGAGGCCTTGCTGAGTGCAGATTTGAGGTTGGAGGGCACAATCAGAATACCTCTGAAACCAGGTCTGAGACTCTGATGTTATTGCTGTGTGGAGAATGCCCCCTGCCATACTTTTCCTGGGTAAGTGTCTAAAGCTGTAATATTTTTATAATTGGATTTTAATGGTCATCTGATTTTTTTTTTATTTGCTAGTGCCAAAGGGGCAGTGATGTAAATGAAATTCTGCATCTTGCTGGGTAATTTATACAGAACACAGGAAAGTACACTGAGACAGTGAGCCAAGGGATACAACCTGTCTCTGCTTGTGCAGGGCCCTCTTGCAGTGGAACTGATGTGTCCTGTCGCATGAGGCGCTGTGCACGCTATCTGCCCCGCCCCACCCAGTGGATTCTAACCTTGCGGGGGTTCCTGTGTGTCAGTATGCCGTTGGGGTTTGAGGTTGAGCTACGGTGGGATGGAGAGGGACCAGAGTATCCATGATGCTGGGACTCCTCCATTCTCTCTTTGCCCTTTATGGAGGCAGCTCCTGCCATTAGGCTGGATGGAGTTACTTGCTGCAGAGCATGCCTTGATGAGGAGAGATCTTTTCCCCTGCTTCCCTCATGAGAAGTTTCCCAGCATCCAGCTGGGTTACCTTGGGTGGATGCAGGATTTTGGTCTGTTGTGTGTTAATATATTGCTTTATTCAAAACTCTGTAGTCTGGTTAATTAATTTATTATTGTTTTCATTTAGATCCTTCTGGATAAACCTATCAGACTTATTGAAAGTTATCCCCATCATTGTTAAGGATCAAAACTCTGGATCCACACACCCCAAATTTGGGTAGAGTTCAGGTATGGATCTAAATTTAGGTCCTTTGGCCCATCTCTAATTAATACTCTTCTTTATTAAAGGTTCTGGGTGCTTATCACTTATGAAAATCAGGCCACACATTCTGTAGCCTAAATATGGATTAGGAGCCTAACATTAGGCACCAGTTTTTGAAAATCATCACTCTTATAGCTAATCCAGCTTCAACGGAGCAAGAGAAGCATTTTGCTTCTGTCAAAAGTGAGGCTTGTATGCTCTTTGGTAACTGAGACTGGGGAACTTGGTGAACAGTCAAGTAAGAGGAAAAAGGTAGTCAGTCTCCCCCATCACCCTCTCCTGAGATACTCAGCCATCATTGTCATGATAAAAGCACTGTTCATGCTAGGGTTGAAACAGTGCTAGCAGTAACTGTGTTTAAACATGCCTCTGGTGCCAATGATGGATAGCACTGCAGGAAAAGTGTAACTTTCGCAGTGGTCTCAAACTGTCCCTTGTTTAACCAAGCTGGGAGAAGAAGTATTGAAAAACTGTTAAAGAATTGGACTGGGCTAGATGTTAAGTAAGGGATGTTGGTTAAGGTGCAAATTAGGGGAGAGAGCGGATTTTTTTTTAATATGAGAGGTGAAGGTGAAGGGAATAGCAAAAAAGAAGGCAGGAAGAGATGAAAAAGTAGGAAGAGAGAAAGCAAGGCAAGGTGAGAAAAATGTGAAATGGAACCAAAATAGACTCTGGTTTTCAGAGGTAAAGATGACAGAAATTAAAGTAGCTATTCATCTCTTCAGCTTGGCTGAATACAGAGGAGTGGAAAAGCTAAGGTCACTTTAAAGGGTAGGTCAGCAGTGTGACTTCATTGTTCTGTGCTCTTGCTGCAATGCAAGAGCCTAGAAAAAAGGAGCAAGATGAATTAAAGACATACTGGAATATATAGTACCTTTAAAAGTACAAAAAGATTCTGCTGATTCAGCATGAAACATTAGCAGCGATGCCTTAGAATGAATCAGTTTTATTCATACTTTTGTAATGCTCACCATGCAAGGGATGGATACCCCTTCAACTATATTTTCATGAACTGTCCCATAGGAACATGGGAATTACAATATTGGAGCAGACCAATGGTCCATTCAGTCCCATTTTTATCCTGACCATGACCAGTAGCAGCTTTTTCAGAAGGAAGTGCAAGAAAACCCAACATGGGTCAGTAATGGAATCGCTTGCCCACAGGTGAAAATTTTTCCCCTCACTTAAAGGTTGGCACATGCCCTGAAGCATGATGTTTTATCTCCCTTCCATATTTGCGTAATCTTGTGTAATAGAACTGCGAAAGTCTAATTCCTTTTGAATTTTGCTCTGCTATGGCCTCACTGGTGTGTGTGTGTGTATCTCTTTCCCCTGCCCTGTGTCTGTCTTTTCTGTTTAGATAATGAGATCTTTGGGGCAGGGACTGTTTGCTATCCTGTGTTTGTACATTCCACAGACAACAGTAAAACACATTTCTTTTTCTTACATGTATGTATAGACAGAAAATCTGATATTTGGAAACAAATGCAGTTTCGCAAGAGCGATGAAAAAATATACAGTAGTTCATTTTAAGGCATGATTATTTTCCCATTTGAAGTTACTGGAGAAATGATTGGGCCCTTCATGTAATTCCTCAGGATATGTCACTGTAGATCTCAGGTTTTTCAACACAACCGGAAAGTTCATAATAAAAATTAGACAACTTGGTATTTCACAAAAGGATTTGATTCTGAGTAGCATGGTTCTGTACACTTGTAGCTACACTGAGTTCTGGTTTCCAAAATATCCTGAAGTCTACACTGAGCCACTGACTTTATGTGACATACACATGTGTTATATATTGATGATGGGGAATTGAGGGCTTAAAAATAAACATCTTGGAATTTGGCTATGAAAAAGCAAACAATGATGAATCAAGGTAGATATTAGCCAATGCTCACACTTCCAATAATGTTGAGACTGTTATCCAGGGAAGTGCCAAATGAAACACTTTAGTTCTTGTGGCCAGTTTCTGTTGTACAAGTGTTTTAAAAGCAGATTTGATTGAACCTTGCTGTTTGAAAATGCTGCCTTAATCTTTTGTCAAGGACTTCTTAAAAATTAAAAATGTTACTTCAGCATTACTTTGATGTTTCATCATGTGTATATGTTCCAAGGTAATAAAATTGATACACTTTTGGCCACTTACTGAAGGGGCAGTCTCCCATTGGGCATTGACATTCCGTAGTAGTTAGAGAATTTGCATAATGCTGTCCTCAAATGCACACATTGTGGCTTTTTAAAAAAAATTGAGTTCATATTTCTCCCACCCCTGGATATTTTAATACCTGTATATTAAAATGAAAAAGTTAAATAAAGGAAAATGCCAAACCTCCTCAGAGGTTGTAACCATGTAACTTTCATACATTTTCTTTGGAGCGTTGGCTTCAGGACTTATTACTTACTTTTATGGCAGGGCACATCAGAATGAACATCTGAAGGTCTAAGTTACAGTAGCAGTAGATGCCCCACTCTGTGGCACAGTCTTTCTGCTCACCCTTCACAGTATACTGATGCACACTGTTTGCCAGACACAGTCCGACCAGCTAAAAGTAGTAAAACTTTCCTCTGGTTTTCTCCCAAATAAGCAAAGTCAAGTAAAATTGCTTTTAAAAATTTGAAAGTTGCAAAGCCAGATCTATTTTTTTCTATTAATTGGTTACTCTGGAGAACATAGAGTTCTGTATACAGTATGTTAATGATCTGCATTTATCTATGTCAGGTATTTTAATATTCATCTTGTTTGAACTCTCTTGCTTTTGTTAGTCTGGACTGTTTTCCTTACTTTCCCTGCTCATGTTAAAGGCTATATAGAAGCATCCAAATTGTCATTGTTGGGTTTTACAGTGTGAAGAGAATTTTGAGAACGTAGGTCTATCTGATGCCTTGGTTTTTTTATTAGTGTTTTTTTTAAATAGATTAAAACATAATTAAAATAACTGTAATAAGACAAACAAGAAAATATGGAATATATTATATAGCTGCATCAAAGCATGTTGAGGAAATCCTGAATATGAGTAGTTTCTGGGAATGTAAATAGAATTCACTGTGATTAAACTATCACTATATGGTAAGCCTAGGAAAAAGTAAATGCTTACAGCGATGGAGGAACATCATGTTAGCCTAAAAAGCCAATGGAAACACCATTGAAAGCTGGCTAGCAGTTGCTATTAGTTTTTGTAATAATACACTTTCTTCAGTAAGAAGAGTTCTATATTTCTCACACAGTGTGAATAACATCCTGTACATCCTGTTTTCTGTCTCTTACAATGACCACAAACTTTAATTAAAACTTTCCTCGTCCATTGTCTACAGACTTTTTTTCAATATCTGATTTCAGTGATACTATATTTCAAAAGAAAAGTGTGTGTGTGTGTGCTGGGGGAGAACGTTGGTGAGAGTGGTTATCTGGCTTTCATCTCTCCTTACAAATGGTGGAAAGATTGTTCCAAGCCGTGTTGGACTCCTATGAAGTGACAAACAAAAAGGAAACAGATCAGTTACGATTTCATCATTTGTCAGATTTCCTGGATGAAATGAAACTGGTGAAGTACAGAGTGACTGGCCAGACTTGTGAAACCCTCAGCATTCTTCAGGAGTCAACAGGCCAATAGTCAGGGGAAATGGAGGCCAAGGCCCTGGTGAAAATCATAAACTGGAACTGAAATAGCAGGGTTGTAGACAATTGTTTCATGAAAACTAGATTACTAAGGAGGAAGAAGCTGAACAAGTGGTGGTTAGTAAGGATGTGTGTCCCAAATCAAATGCACTCTTTCCCTGCCTTTTCTTGGCACCAGACGTTCTTTCAACCCTCCTGGTTTTAACTTGAAAGAGAACTTTGAGGAAAAGGGAAGAGGGTATTTCACAATGTCTTGTCTGCAGAAGGAACCATGGGAATTGGTCCCGTCAAAAGTTGCTATCAAGAAAATGAGAGAAACTTACTCTTGGTCACAATTCAGAGTGGATGTTGTCTGTTCAATATATGGACTGGGTGACAGTGTCTATGCAGTAGGGTTTGCAATGTCTGTTCGAACTTCAGTAGGAGAAAACAAAAATATAGGCGTCTCTTTTTGGGTTGCAAAATGGTATAATCCCTCTGCTGAGATGTTAAATATATTGAAGGACCTACTCCTGGATTGTAATGAGAGACAGTCAAAAGTACAGACACAGTTGACTAATCATGGGGATTTCATAAATAGAAGTTAGGTCATGACCATCCTGACCTTTCCATGTTCCTGAATAGGAGAGAAGTCACAGCTAAATGGGATGGGGGTTCTAGAATAAAACAAAGGATAGTGTTATGAAAAACGCTGAAAACCCCTGGTTTAGATACTCTAACATTGGACAAGAACCATGGCAATTTCTCATTTCAATGTAGGCAATCTCTGGTCAGAAAGGAATTGACTATAAAGAGGGAATATGAAAGGAGCAGAAAATAATGGATACAGGTTTTTTTCCCTCCTTCTCGTGTCCTTTCCTCTCACTACTACTGGGTAATTTGGAACTAGAAGAGAACTTTGTGTCTGTTAAATGCTGTTCTATTTCATAAAAGGCAAGAATTCCAGTTCTTGGGTCATGCAGTACTCTGTTAGCTAGCTAGTGTAAGTACCTTAGTGTTCCAACTCAGTGGTACTGAAGGAGTAATTGCACAGTGTTGAGATGTCTCAGACTCCAAGTAAAATATTATTTATGTAGGTAGATGCATAGTATATAATTGGATGAGGTTAAAGAGAGAGAAGATCTCTTGAAATTCTTGGTGGTTATGACCACATCATCAATACTGCAGTCTATTCAAATGAGAATCTGTTTCATAAGAGTGACATTCATCACTTTCCTTGTTCACGCAAACAAGAAAAAGCCCTATCAGGCTTGATATACAGGAAATTAAGAGACCATGAAGGTGTGTCTGAGGAAGACCTAGACACCCCCAACTCGGGTAATAGCATTTAATTGATTTAAAGGTATATTTCTCCCCCTGCACCACCTGAATGTGTGTCCTTTTGGGCCCCAGTCAGCGTAGTATCAGCAGGACAGAACATGACACCAGCACAGGATAAAATTCCATTTCTTAAACTCTGCATTTCTTATTCAAGCAACATCCTCATTAACTTATCCCATGGGCCAATTCCTACAGTACTTGGACCTTGGTCAGTCAAATCTCCCCTCAGCTTCAGTGAGGATTGCAGGATTGTATTAGCAGGAGTCTTGTAAGCAAGACACGAGAAGTAATTTTTCCTTTCTGCTCTGTGCTGATTAGGCCTCAGCTGGAGTATTGTGTCCAGTTCTGGGTGCCACATTTCAGGAAAGATGTGGAAAAATTGGAGAAAGTAAAGAAAAAAGCAACATAAATAATTAAAGGTCTAGAAAACATGACCTATAAGGGAAGATTGAAAAAATTGGGTTTGTTTAGTTTGGAAAAGAGAAGACTGAGAGGGGACATAACGGTTTTCAAGTACATAAAAGGTTGTTACAAGGAGGAGAGAGAAGAATTGTTCTTCTTAACCTCTGAGGATAGGACAAGAAGCAATGGGCTTAAATTGCAGCAAAAGAGGTTTAGGTTGGACATTAGGAAAATCTTCCTAACTGTCAGGGTAGTTAAGCACAGGAATAAATTGCCTAGGGAGGTTGTGGAATCTCCATCACTGGAGATTTTTAAGAGCAGGTTAGACAAACACCTGTCTGGAATGGTCTAAATAATACTTAGTGTTGCCATGAGTGCAGGGGACTGGACTAGATGACCTCTTGAGGTCCCTTCCAGTCCTATGATTCTATGATTTTACCCTAAATGTGTACTGTAGCATGAGGTTTCTGTCCTGAAGCCTGGCTGCTTTTCTGAAAATTATTCCTGCTGTATTAGAATGCTGTGTCCGTAACGTTTCATTGTGAGATACAGAGTTCCCACTATTTTAACACATTTTACAGTACAATGTCTTTCTTCAAATGGGAGTCCAAGGAGTGTTTTAGTCTTTGAAGCTGAAATATTTTGGCATTGCACTGGGAGATGAATTACTGTGATTTTCAAGGGTAATGTTACTGCTTGAGAAAAATCACGCCCTTAAAATGAAGAGTTAATCAATGGGCATTCCAACCACTCCATACTGTATATCTCATTATCTTGTAGGTCAGAATTCAGTACCCACCTCCTTCCCAATAGTGCTTCCATCAAAGGGCAGAAAAAAATCAGAGGGGAAAATACGCAAACTATTATTCATTTAATATGCAATTAATTTCAATTGAGCAGCACTTTATACACAACAAGTCTGAGGCACCTAAAAGCACTCCTCTCTCTGCGTTCATTAAAAGAGACACTTGCTATGTTGATGTGGTGGGCAGACAGGTTGAGGCTAGCACTGATCAGGGAAAAATGGACCATGTTTGTAAAGGCCAGAGTTTCAGAGAAGAAAAATAACCATCACCAGGTTTTGATGCTCAGAATGGGGGAGGGATAGCTCAGTGGGTTGAGCATTGGCCTACAGGGTTACAAGTTCAATCCTTGAGGAGGCCATTTAGGGAACTGGGGTAAAAATCTGTCTGGAGATTAGTCCTGCTTTGAGCAGGGGGTTGGACTAGATGACCTCCTGAGGTCTCTTACAACCCTGATATTCTATGAATACTTAATTTCTGTCAGAGAAAACAAATGATTTTCTTGAAGTATTCCCACTTCAGAAAGACTTTTTGCACACCAACACTCAGAATGTGTCTTGGCCAAATCAGCATTTTGTGGGTTGCCGTAGTTATTTGGGTGAAATCCCCTATGTGCTTTAGGCTGACAGGGTCTTCGGTGTAATATTGGTGGTCCGCTGTTACACCTGCTTTAGGACTATTCCTTGTAAGCCATTTCTCATTAGTCGATAATTTGTCTGTTTTCTGATTTGTTTGTAAATGATTGCTGGTACTTGTTGATTTTGTTGTGGCTGCCTTTGTAATCATTGCTCAGCACTTAGCTATTAAGTGCCACACACAAATGAGTAAAATGTAGTGTAAGATTTAGTTCACGTAGAATATGAAAGAAAAAGGATTATCTTCTGATTGCATGTTCATAGAGGAATAATACCTGTTACAGGGCAAGCTAAACTTTAGACCCCATTTGTAGTTCTTCCTGAGTGCACCCAGGTTTTGCTACCTGCTCCTCTCTCTGGGTGGAACCACATGGTCCTACTGCTGAATCTCTGGGTTGCAGCAGCAGCCCCCTCTCCCCCTCTTTCCCACTGGTATTAACATGTTAACAGGCCCATGTGGTTTTTGGCATCTGTTTCTGTGATTATGAACCAAATATATTGTCGCTTAGTAGAAGTCCTTCCTTCCTTTAGTGTAAAATATAGGGGTCGCTTTTTTTTTCCAGCTGTTGCCAAACCCTGGTATGTGAGATCAAAGATTTCCCCTAGTATACGAAATAGTTATTAACCCTGGTGTCTCTTGACAAATCTGACTTTTCATTAGGACTGCTGTAGTCATAATGAGAGAGCCTGTGTATAGCCCTCCAGGACTCTGTGACAGCATGCTGGGCTGTAGGCATACCTTACTAGGACCTCATATGCTGTCTAAGAATGCATATCAGCAGAAAAATAGCTACTGAGACACTAATGCAAATAATTTGTTTCTAGCAACTCACTGAGGTCAATGTTGATTCTTATTTTTTTAATCTGAAAGCAATAAATACTCTGCTAATTGTAAATATAGCATGTACACACAATTTGCATGACACCAAATATTGATTGCTGTGCAGTTTTCTGTTAAATTCCATATTAATTTAATACTTTTTCAGTAATGGAAACAACGCTAATGTGAAAATCTAGCTTTTTTTCCCTACTGAATTGTCAGTTACCATCTGCCTTTTTTTCTGTCTTTATTAAAGGAGGGAGTTTAAATTTGTAACTGAAATGTAATTAATATGTAATTGGGTTAGGGTTATCATTTAAAACCTTTGCCATTATTTTTCACCTTTAAATTGTGTATGAGGCTGGGACAATGGAAAGGGAGTGTCACAAAGTGAGAGAAGATACATAATGGGAAAGGCAATGAAATCTCTTCCCCATCTTGTTCTAATGATCAGAACTCCCCTGACAATGAACCAACCATATTTGATATTGTTGGGGTTAAACCTATTGCTTCTAGAGGTAAAAATGTTCATTACTGGGAATGACAAGGCGGGCGAGGTAATATCTTTTATTGGACCAACTTCTCTTGGTGAGAAAGCTCTGTATAAGCTCAAAAGATCGTCTCTCTCACCAACAGAAGTTGGTCCAATAAAAGATATTTCCTCACCCACTTCTCTAATATTACCTCTCTAATGCCCTGGGACTGACGAAGCTACAACACTGCATATGTTCCTGGGAGTGGCATTTAATGTATGTATGTATAGAAAATATACCATAGCTGCACTGATGGTAATGAAATGGATCTCCCTGAAACAGGGATGATGTCCTCATGCGTAATGAATGCCACGGTGGAAGGTAATGATCAAATCCTATTCCAGATGGAAAAGTTACAGATGTCCTTTTTGGTTCTAACATACAGTATCTATGACTCTGGCATCGTTAAACTGTTCCTAGATTTTGGCCAAGGCTGCCGTTATATTCATAACTTGCATTTATAATTGTACCTTTGATCCCCAGCATCCCAGAGTTCTTTAACAGATATAGGGATGGGCTCCAATCCTCCAGGCAGCTACAAGTGGGCACAGAGGTTCTCCTGTCTGGTGCGTTTATCCACACTGGGGCTATGGTTTTTAGTCACTACCAATGCACAGTAAGCAGAATTTGCCCGATAGAGGTGGACGTTTTTGATAGTGCATGGAAGCAGAAAGGACAAGAGATAAAGAAAAGGGAAGAGCATGGTAATATTTTTATAGAGATGCTTGCAGGGATCCCATCTTGACTGGGTGTGTCCAATTCCCCTCCGTCCCCTGCCTGCCCCTTTAATGTTTTTTAGATTAACTTGTAAAATTTATTTACCTTTTCAGAGTAAGATATCTATAAAATTAGTGAGCGACTGCTAGACCCTTGATAAGTTTGCTGATGAACTATATAGGATTAAGTTGAGCAGTTTCCAAGTTCGATGTTTTCGTCAAGGAACTCAACACATTCTGGACAAAACGTTTAGGGGAAAAATAACATGATGGTGACAGAAGAATTCCAAAGCTCTTTGAAATGCTTTATCAACTAATTCCAACTAAGAACAGCTATATGTACACTGTTTTTTTTTCCAATCCATTTATCATCTACCTAACAAGCTTGTGGCATATATGTATATTTGTCTAGGAATCAGAGACAAATGTTTAGAAAGTCTACTGGGAATCCAATTAATCAATCTGATTCATTACATTACTTAGTAGTAGTGATGACTGAGCCTCAAAAGGTTTGCCATTTTCTCTGCCTAAAGTTCAGTGGATTCCAAGCCATAACACGGAGATTAATATCTTAACTTTTCTTATCCAAAGATACTGTCAAATGTCTCTAAAGATTGCAGCTGGACTGAGAACAGCTTTTTTTTTCTTTTCTCTGTGTTATCGATTCTGCCTGAAGCTGAAACAGAAAGAGGATAGAAACACAAAAATAAAGGTGAGGGGGGATTTTAGTAAAGGTTTGGGTCCTTTTCAAATTGTATGAGGCCATTTACATAGTCTTTTATTTTGTCTCTTCACCCACCCCTACTTAACTGCTTGTAGAGATCTTTGAAATTCTATTACTTTATTCATTAGAGATTTGCCTGCTATTTTCCCCTTTCTCTCTTTTTGTCTCTTTGGGATTCTGTGAACTTTTTTCCTGTACGCTGTGCCAACAGCAGATTTTGTCGGAGTGTTCTTTTCCTCATTAACATGAATCGAAGTGAGACGTCAGAAACCCCGGGACCATTTGCAATGACAGGACACTGCCAATGCTTTTTTCTTTTATAGCCCATAGGAATAAAACTATGCAAAGCATCATTTCATTATTCACATTATGATAACCTGCATAAGTTACGGATCATAAGCTAGGGAAATCATTTTCATGCTGTCCATTGTCAAATACCCAAAGTTAAAATTTTGAGAGGAAAAATGAAAAAGAAAAAACTCTAATGATACCACTAGTAGCTTTTTGGTATGTCAGTTTCTCTCCAATAAGTTTGTCAATTTAACATGTTAGTGTGCATAAATGAAGTGGCGATAAGCAATGTCTTTTTATATTTTGGCATATATTGGAATTGGTACCAGTATGTTTTCTGATGATGATGAGATGTTCTGGGACTAGATCCAATGCCCATTGAAGCTAATGGATGCCCTATATTGACTTCATTTGGCATTAGATTAGGCCCTAATGACCTGATTCAGCAAAGCACTTTAAGCATGTACATATGTCCACAGACTTGAGAAAATGCTTAGTCAAATGTACACTTAAGTGCTCTGCTGAATTGGGACCCTAGTACACAAGGTGAAAGAAATATTCATTTTAGTAAACTAGTCAAGTATTCACTTGCAAAATGAATTAAAAAAAATAAGTATTTGTTGATAAATAATTTACCACCTTTCTGTGAAGTAGCTTTAAAAGGTCACTGTCTGATTGGTTTGTGTGTTTGTTTTATTAAAAAAAATTATTTTCAGTTGGGGCCTCCCTACTCACTGTGCTTAAAGGCTGTGCCTTTGTAGTAATGTTGACACTTGCCCTAATTCTCTCATCTCCCTGGGAGAATTTACACAGTCCTGAGTGAGTTGCAGTCTCTAGCATTGGGTAAGGCCAGGTCTAAACCACAAACTTTGGCCAATGCAAGTTATGTAGGCATAAAGCCACCACAGTTAGTATATTGCTCTTGTGCATGCATACTTGCAGCACCAACGCAAGGAGCCATGTGTTCACCTGGAGTACTTGTGTTGATGCACAGTCTGGTGCACCATGGGTAAGTATCCCAGTGTGCAACTCACCACCGTCCAGCACACTGTCTTTTGGGAAGTTTTGGCAATGCATTGTGGGGCAGAAACGAGTCATGCAGTGGGGACTGGGAACAGAGGGTCAAGTTCACATCATGCAACTTTCTCCATCCCATAATGTCATCTATGTCCCATAATTCTCATGCCTTTTTAAAAAAAAAACATTCGCATGGCCCTCCTTGCTGGCTGTCATCTCTGGCAGAAGCATTGAACCTTGTACAATTCTGCACTATTGTCATGAGCGTTGCAAGCACAGGATGCATGATTCCACGGTATTTGCAGAGCTGCAAAGAGAAGTGAATCAGTGGGGAATATGATGATTTCTTGGAAGCCAGATTTCTGTAGGAAATAGTGAAATCCAGTTCAAAGTTGTTGTTGGCATTCACAGAGTGCTTCTTCTGGGCCTTAGAAATGAGCACTGACTGGTGGGATCGCATCATAATTCAGGTTTGTGATGACAAGCAGTGTCTGTAGAACTTATAGATATGCAAGCCTCAATCCTGGATCTGTGCACTGAGCTTGCCCCATCCCTCCAGTGCAGGGGCACCAGAATGAGATCAGTGCTGTCAGCAGAGAAGCTAGTGGTAATCATACTGTCTAAACTTGCAATGCTGGATTGCTGTTGGTCAGTGGGAAATCATTTTTTAGAGTTGGATAAAGTGCTGTGGGAGTTGTCATGCAAGTGCTCAGGACCACTAATCATCTCCTGCTACGCAGTACTGTGACTCTCGGTCATATGCAGAACATAGTGGAAGGATTTGCAGCAAAGGGATTCCTGAATTGTGGGGGATCAATAGATGGTGCACACATTCCTATTTTGGCACCAGCCCATCTTGATCCAGAGTATGCCAATGGAAAGGGCTACTTTTCAATGGTTATGCAAGTGTGGTAGATCACTGGAGGTGCTTCACAGACATCAATGTTGGATGGTGAGAGAAGGTGCATGATGCTCATATCTTTAAGAAAACAGGACTCTTCAGAAGGTGAAAGCAGAGACTTTCTTTCTCGACTGGTGACTTAATATTGATGAGGTGAAATGCCAATAGTGATCCTGGGGGACCCACCTACCCCTTGCTCCTTTGGCTATGAAGCTGAACACCAGTCACCTCAACAGCACCCAGGAAAGATTCAACTACTGGCTCAGCAGGTGCAGAATGACAGCTGAATGCACATTTGGTAGGTTGAAGGGACACTGGCATGGGTTTACTCACAAGATTGGATTTCAGTGGGAAAAAAATCCCAGTGGTTATAGTTATTGCTTTGTCCTGCATAACATCTGTGAAGCAACGAGGGAAGAGTCACAGCTGGGTTGGACGTCGGAGGAGGAGCAGCTGCCTGCAGAGTTTGAGTGAACAGCCAGAAACAATGGCTATTAGAAGAGCTCAACACAGAGTTTTGAGGCCTTGAAAGAGCGTTTTAACTATGATTCATGATAATGTGTTGTGGGTGGACTGTGCTCTGCCTTGCCCTGGAATTTGGCAGCCTGTTAGGAACTATGTGTTGGATGTTGTATATTTATGATAGTTACACTGTGTGACGGTGTTTGAGTTCTGTCACACTGTACAATAACAAGTAAGTGAGTGCTTCCAATATTGCTAGTCATTCTGCAGCATATGTTGTGAACTAATAAAGATGAATTACTTTCCAAAAAATATAATTTTATTGAGTAACACAACCAGTGCAAAACAAATCTGTGCAATTTTAAAAGCAGATACATTTAAAAACTTAATAAATTAATAGAACAGAGCTTAACAAGGGGAGTGAACATTCATGTCCATTTTGGTTATGCATACAACAACCGTGGCTCTCCCAGATGAGTGTATGTGAAGCTGTGGTTGTCCTTACTGTCCCCCACTGTAGAGTGGTAGATCCGGCCCCTGACATCACATGGCATGTTGAAGGGAGGTGCAGGTAAGTGCTGAAATGGAGTTCTCCATGGGCTGCAAAGGGATGTTGCGTTACGCCCCATTTTGTTCATAGTAATATTATGATATGTGTATGGAATAATTATGTTGTATTTTGTGCAAGTTAAGGCATGTGAGATATCATTGGAAAAGTTATGATTCACTGAATATGATTATCTTATTTGTAGGTATGTATCATTTTTGTATCTGAAGTTAGGAATATTGTCTATGCACCTGTTACAAAGGTTTTACACGTGGGGAACACACACTACACAGAATGCCATCAGTCTAGATTGCTGGCTGGAAAGGGCCAGTAGGAAGAACGATAGGTCTTAGAAGATGCTAATCTTTTACTGGGAAAGCCTTCCTAGGCAAGCCTTCTTGGGGACGTTGCAAACAGGCTTTGCATTATGGTTGCATGGTCATGTGATCAAGTCACCTGGTACTGGACTCTGTGATAATAGTACTTTTCCACTGACCGGGGGTGAGAATCACACTGGAAGACAAAAGTTTCCTGCCATATATAAAACCTGTTTAAGGTAGGGGAGTGACATAATCAGGGTTGGTTCTTCACTGAATCCCCACCCAAGATGACTGCTGTAAACATCTAAGAAAAAAACTGAAGGAGTAGAGAAGGACTGAGTCCAGACTGGAAAGTTGTCTAGCCTGTGAATGGAATATCTGAAGTTTTAAGCTGCAGCCAAGTGCAGCTGGCCTTCAAGAATCTCTGCAATCTGCCTAAAACATTTAGGGTGAGATATTACTACTTGTAACCAGTTTCTTTAGTATCTTAAAGCTTAGATTGCGTGTTTGTTTTATTTTCTGGGTAATCTGCTTTGATCTGTTTGCTGTCCCTTATAATCACTTAAAATCCATCTTTGTAGTTAATAAACTTATTTGGTTTTGTCTAAAACCAGTGTGTGTGTAAATTATAACTTTGCAGCAGAAAGCTGTGCATATCCCTTTTCACACTGAGGGAGGGGTGAATTTCATGAGCTAACCCTGTATAGTTCTCTGTGCAGCGCAAGAGGGTACAATTTTGGATTTACCCTTTAGAGGGGTGTGCACTTGACTACTGGGCAATTCCTTAGCTGAGTCTTCCCATGCAGAGCTGATCTCAGCATCTGTGTGTATAGCTGCAGCTGGATGTGTCTCTGCCTGTGTGTATGCTGGTGAAAAAGCAAGCTTGGAGAGCGTGGCAACTTGTCACAGCAGCACAGTGTAAAGGGGAACCCAAGCTGGTGGGTCAGGTGGGCTCAGTGGTACCCCAGTTCCAAGTGGCACTCTGGCAGGGAACCCGTCACACCGGGATTGTTGAACCTGTAGGTGCACAGGAGTCTGCAGCATCTGTTTTTGCTGCTGTAGAATCCCCATTATGTCCTGGTGCATTTCCCTGTCCTTTTCCTGCTTCTTTCTCCTCTCCACTCTTTCTTTCTCAAGGCTGTCTGCAATGTTCACCCTGCAGGCCCATTGCTTATGGTCGGATGCAGCACTGGCTTGCCTGACTGGCACCGTTTTCCACAGGCAGTGGTGATTTTAGCTGATATCTCGTTCCTGAAGGTAGCAAAGGCACAGAGAACACAGCTGCTGCTGGTGTCCTGAAGCTGCCCAGGCCTGTATGCCACTAGTCTGTGTACTGCAATGGTGCCTGCTAAAATTCTTGCAGACTGGCATGGGAAAATGTCCTCACATGGAGGAAGAAATAGGGCTGCGAATGCTAGAAATGTTTAGGAGAGGATTGCAGAGTACCTCCATGAAAGTTTCATTGAGACCTCTCAGGTGTATTCAGGGAACACCCTTGTGTACATTAACAAACTGCTCCCCAACCTATAGGGAAATGAACAGCAGATAACAACTCCACCTCTCTAATACTAGTAAATGAAAAGTTAATAGTGCTGTCCTGCAAAAGTGGAGATGCCATCATTGTAATGGGAAATACATTGACATATTTACCTGCAGTTCCTTCCCCTGCATTGGGCTTGGCAGTACTTGACTGCTGGGATTGACTGGTCTGCAGTGGAGTCTCAAACAGGTCCTAGCTGGCGGCATAATTGGACTTGCCAGTTACGTGCTCCTCATTCTCCTCCTTTTCCTCCTGCTTGTCCTCGCTGTATCCACAGTGGTCCACCGAGTATGGCATGAATCTCTTTATAAAAGCAGCAGGTCTGTGGCTCAGCACTGGATTGCCTGTTGGCCTCCCTGTCCTCCTAGTATGCCTTCCGCAGTTCCTTCACTTTCACACAGCCCTGCTGCTGATCCCTGTCGTACCCCTTCTCCTATATCCCCCAAGCAATCGGCTCATAGGTGTGCACATTTCTATGGCTGGTCCATAGCTGTGCCTGCACTGTCTCTTGTCAACAGACCCAGGAGATATCGCCTGTTTACTCCAGGCCAGAGCACATCTGGAGCACGGAGCTGGCATGGTAGTTCAAAGTTCAACAGCGGAGAGCTGCTAGGTGCTTGCCAAGCTGGACGATCAGGAAAAGCATTTGAAATATGTGTGGGGTTTTAAAGTGTGTGTGCGGGAAGGGCAGATTTTTTGGTCTCTGTGAATACCACTGCCCAGGGGTCAAAATTATGACCAGAGCGGTCATTGTGGGACGGCTGCTGGAGGACTGTGAGGGTTGATATAAATAACGCAGCCTCTACATTTGCACTGCATTGACTGCAGCACATTGACCATGGTTCAGCGCCATTCGGGAACTTGGTGTTACTGTGTCGCTGTAACAGGGCACTTACATCGGTGAGGAAAAAAACTGTGTAGAAGCATGTGTAACTAGGTCGACACAGGGCATTTTCATTGACCTAACATGGTAGTGTAGATCAGGCCTTTGAGAATGCCAATGGTGAAACGAGAGAGAAGTTTGAAGGGCTGCCAACTGTCTAGTTGCACAAACCCAAACACCGTTGCCCTGCCCCTTCTCTGAGGCCCTGCCCCAACTCACTCCATCCCTCCTCCCTCCATCTCTTGCTCTCCCCCACCCTCACTCACTTTCACCAGGCTGGGGCAGACAGTTGGAGTACAGGTCTGGGTGCAGGCTTTGGGAGGGAGTTTGGGTGCAGGAGGGGGTGAGGAGTGCAGGCTTTGGGAGGGAGTTTGGGTGTGGGGTGAGGGCTCTGGGCTGGGGCAGGGCATTGGGGTGTGTGAGGGTTGAGGGGTGTGGGCTCCAGCTGGGTGGCGCTTACCTTGGGTGGCTCCCAAAAGCAACTGGCCAAACCCTTTGGCAGCAGCTTCTTGGCGGGGGTGGGGAGGGCAAGGGGTCTCCATGCCCTGCCTTTGGGTGCAGTTCCTGGCCAATGGAAGCTGTGGAGTCAGCACTCAGGGCGGGGGCAGTGCGCAGAGACCCCCTGCCCTCCCTCCACCCCGGGGAAACAGGGACGTGTTGGCCACTTCCGGGATCAGCGTGGAGCCAGGGCAGGCAGGGAGTTTGCCTTAGCTCCGCTGCGCCGTTGGACTTTTAGCACCTAAAATCTCCCAGTTTGGCTTCAGTAGCCTCCAGGAGATAGAGCCTGTGGCTTGGTGGTAATGAGTCTATTGCCAGTAAACGTGGTCTCCTGAATATTAGTTCAGAATAACTTTCTCTTATAGCAAACCACGTGGTTTGACATGCACAATTAGGGCAAATTAGAGTATGAATTTAAAGGGTAACAGCTGTTCTGAAATAACTCTTCTGTGGACACTCATTCCAGAATAGGTATTCCAGTCAGTTTCCAAGTGTAGACAAGCCCTTACGGAATCTTATTATATTAAATATATGTTTTAAGTAGTCTATTTACATAAGAAAGGAGGCATGGGATGATCACATCTTTTGCCATTTCCAGCGACTGACCTACATTGATTATGAAGGCAGGCAAAGCACAAACCAGATGGCAGGTGATGCACACAAACCTCTAACCATTGTTTAAAATTCGATGGAGTTTCATGAAGTGTTTTGAATCATTTTATGGTTGCCCACAGTCTTAGAACAACCCAGAAATGTGCCTATGTATGATGGATGTAGATTAGCCTGGTCGTAAGATACTCTATTGCCTTGTTTTAAAGTGCCATTTTTTTCTCTGCAATGGAAAGCTTTAACAGGTGAGGGTAAATTTTCCTTGAATGCCCTCAAGCCCTTGTTAGATCCCTCAGTATGTAAACACATATTGCATTTTTCTTTTGGGAAAACAGGCTAGACTGTTTGCAAACACCTTGAAACCTAAGTGAAATCTTGAAACTTTGAGATAGAATGCATCCACTTACTAGGAATCCTTTGACTGACGCCAGATCAATAGCATCAGTCATGTGTCTTTCATTAAAGATGGCTGTGTGGCGGTGTGCTGAATTGGGTGGAAATTCTCATAAAGGTTTCATGCATTTATTATTATGTTGATGGAATCAGAGCTGTTCTTAGTTAAAGCCCAATGTTTATGTTCCAGCAAATGAACTTATCAAAAGTGCTCGAACTTATAAATAGAAGCAGTAGTCAAAATGAGCAACGAGAGAACAGAAATTCTGGATTTCAAAGGTGCTATGCACTCTCAGTTCCCACTGACTTCTACTAGAGCTGCAGATGCTCAGCCCGTCTTAGGTTTTTGCTCTTTGAGCTTGATCACCAAAAATAACTGGGGGAAAAAACAGGTGCAAAGGTTTTCAAGTGAAGTATCTCTTCTCTCCTCCCATAATTTTGGCATTTCCTAACATCTGAATCCTTGACTTTGAACCTTAACATTCTTTCAATGTGTTTTGATGTGTTTGTGTGTATAATAGTAAATAAAATGAAGCAGTTAATAGACAGATACTTTGTCTTTTTTGGAACTAAGACAGGATGAAGGATAAGTAGTTTAATCTGAATTTCATAATTGCATTCTGGAAGCATGTCTGTGAGTCAGCACACCTGGGTTCTGCTGGTGACCTGCTGTACGACCTTAGGCCAGTCACTTCACCTCTCTGCGCCTTTGTTTCCCTTCTCACCTTTTGCATTGCTATTAGATTATAAACTTGTCATGGCAGGGACTGTTTGTGTAGAAGCTAGCACAATGAGAGTCTGATCTCAGATGAGGACTCTAGGTCCACTGTAATATAAATCAAGGTTTCGTTTTCACAAAAAAACTGGGGTAGAAATCTTGGCCCATTTGGTCTTGTCGTCACTAGGAAAAAAGGCCTGTTCTTACCTTACGTTAACTAACATATGGTAGACAAGGCTGTTTATAGCTTTCACACATATTAGCAGGTCAACCTAATAATGGGTGAAAGCTATGAACTGCCTTCATTAGAAATGTATCAGGTGTTAGTTACCTTGTGGTAAGAACACACCTTTGAAGTTGATGGCAGAACGCCCATTGATTTCAGTGGGGCCAGGATTTCACCTCAGGTTTGGATCTCATGTTGGGTTTGTCTTGCCAGAAGTAATGGGTTATAAATATGGGCTATTTACATTTAATCTGACCTTGCATCAAGAGAAGTACTGGAATTCTTCCTTGGACCTGGCCATGGTTTAATAACAGGCTGGCTAGACCCAGCTGCATAGAAAATGGACTTTGAATGGAAGCTTTGCTCCTTTTTGAGAGTCAGAGCAACAAACAACCCTTTCTTTAAATAAATAAATAAAAAAAAATGAAGAATAAAAAGAAAGATCATTCTGTCTCTAGCTAACCCTGCAGATCAATTGTTACCCCTTCACCTCACAACTGCAGGTAGACTGTTCTGGCTTAGGCAAAACTATTATTGCTCATTATAAGGGTAATTTATTTAAGTAAATTGGAGATGTTAGAAGTTTTCTCTATGCTTGTCAGAGTTTATATTGGATGCAAACTGATGGTGCCTACAGGCTGTGGGGCTAATCATAGAAGAAATCACCTAAGTGGGTTTGTTAATTTTCTTGGTTCCCTTGGTGATCTGTCTGCATAGCATGAAGTTCTTCAATCTGACTCAGAGAACAGAAGGATATTTTTTGCATTGCTGACCGTGACAAGAGAGTGCAGGTTTTGAAATTAGGAGGCATAGAAAGTTGACAGGTAAACAGAAAAGAAGGTAGAATGTCTGGGATTCGTAGCCTGCTGCTAAATCTTCAAAGCAGTGATTTGAAATGTACATATTTCCTTGTTATTCCTAGGCAGAAATAAGCTTTTTAAAAAAAATGGAGAGCATGGTTGAATATAATTGGGCTTAGTTTAAAAAAGAAATTGAAGCGAATTAGCATAGTATTCAATAGAAAAAACAGAGAAAAAAAATCACCTTTTCCATCAAATTTGTTAAGATCTAAGAGAGTTTGATGTCCCTTTTTTAGATTCATAAAACACACTGTACTTGCAAAGTGGTATTTCAGGGAGGTTGCAAGGCAAATTCAGCAAGTTTAAATGAAAGGAATTTAATCTCCTCTTGCATGCAAATGATTTGGAGTTGCAATGTTCGCAGAGTCCTTTGTTTGTGTCTCAGTGATTTCTGGGCACAGGTTTTCGAGGTGTCTGGAGCCAGTATTTTATAAATGTGAAGGAAATTGAAATATGCTACATGATGCACTGCACCTAGTACTGTACTTCTAGAGAGTCATTCAGGATAGTTTTCAGCAAACACATGCAGAATGTTTAAAATGTCAACAAGTCTCTAAATTGGAGGAAATTAGTAGTGTATTTAGTAGTCTCATCACATTGTTCTTCCTAGATGGAAGTATTGTTGAATATTAAAGATTAAAACTAAAACAATACATACCCAAGAGCTCTGTTACTATAACTCTATATGTCATGCACCCTATACATAAAGTATTTCTCAGCTTAATTATGGAACCTTTGGATTTCAAGAAATCCGTTACAGATGCAGGAGGGGTGGCCCTCCAGGGATAGATGTAAAGATGTTTCATGCCAACAACAAGGAATTGTTGGGGATACTAATTGCTATGAAGGATTTAAAAAAAAACAAAATAAAGAAAGGACAGGAGAAAAGTCAGCATGACGTAAGGAAAGAAAACAAAAGATGATTTGAGTGCTGCCAAGAAAATTACGAGTGGAGTGGAGTGGAGTGTGTGTGTGTGTGTGTGTGTGTGTGTGTGTGTGTGTGTGTGTGAGATACATGATGGTGGGGTTTAACAGTTTTATCAGTACTTATTTGCCAGACTCTAACAAACCTCCATTCCACATGTATGAACTGCAGTTTTTGTTTCTGAAACGGCAGAACCATTTTAGCTGAAACTCTTCCCCTCTCGCTTCTCTGCGCCCCCCCTCCAAAAAAAAAAAATTCTAACCTAATCAAAACAGAGATCAGCCTGAGGCAGACACCCGGTGTGAAAAATTTCAGTCTGAATGGTTGTTTGACAAAGTTTTAAGATCTCTTTTCTTTTGCTTTTAGGGCGCTTTAACTATAGATGATGTCTGCACCACCTAAAATTCCTACCTTAGGGCTTGGCTACACTTACAAGTTGCAGCGCTGGTGGAGGCTTTCCAGCGCACGCACCACCACCCACACACCACTTCACACTTGGCAACCAGCTCCCTCCCTGTTGCAGCAGCTGCTGAAAACCCATCCCCGGGGGGGGCATAGGGAGTGCAGCGCTGGTGCGCTGAGCGCTCAGCAGGTGTGGACCACTCCCCAGCGCTTTACCTGTCCTCCAGGGAATAAGGAGCTATCCCAGAATTCCCTCACTCTGCACATCAGTTTGTTTGCACTGCTCTTGCCTGCTCTTGCCTCAGCTGAAGGTGACCCCCCTTAAAATAAAAAATAAATTTCCTGCCTTCCTGTTGTGTGGAGGTGTGGTGTGGAATCAGTCAGTTAATTAGTTAGTTACAGGCAACCACCAAACAGCATCGCACAAGCGCCACGCACAGGCAGGGAGCACAGGTGACCAGCAGGACCTGGGCAGTGTTGGGGGTGAGGTGTTCAGCAGCCGCGCTGAGCCTTTGAATTGGATTTACGATGAGATAGATAGGGGGGGGGCCATGGAATGGGGGCACTGAAATGCGCACAGCACTGCAAAGGGAGAAAAAGAAAGAGCTGGAGGTGCTATTACAAAAGCTCCGAGATCTGGAGCTCGACCCGAGCTGCTCCGCCTTACGACAAGACCCGCTTTTTGGGGGAGATATACGCCATGGGGTGGGGGCAACCACCAGGATAGGATAACTGGGGACAGGAGGAGAGGGGGGGGGAGGGAGGGAGAGGAGGAGGGAGGAGGGGGGAGAGGAAACCGGGAGCTCCTGGAGGGGGGAGATGGGGAAGAAACCCAGGAGGCATGGAGGCATGAGAGCAGGAGCCAGGAGGAAGCCAGGCAACAGCAGCAGAAGCAGGCAGCAGCAGAAGAGCAGAGGAGCTGGTAGGCTAAGTTGCTGGGTTTTTTTATTTTCTGGTGGAAAGGTGAGAGAGTGGGGGGGGATGGATGGTTGCATGATTGGCCATGTGTGTGTACCTATCAGTGATGTGGTCTCTCGCGTGGTTATCTCAGTTCAGTCTAGCAAAGGCGCAGCTTCATTGCGCAGCAGCAGCACTGCTAGGCAGGTAGAGCAGAGAGCCAGTGTCCCCCGTCCCCGTGCCACGACGCGCGCCCACTCCCCACACGCCGGCCAGGGGACTGAACACAGGCACGCCGCACAGGGTCCCATAGGTCCCGACAGAATCCACATTGCCTAAAAAGAGCCCCCGCCCCCCTGGTGGGTGCAGTCTTCCTGAGTGAAATCTTCCAGGATTAAGTGGTGAGAAAATGTTGAAGACTCTTTAGTGAAGATAGAGAAGATCAGAGATCTCCATCTCCACTCATCCCCTCTTCCACTCCAGCTCTCTCTTCAACCCCCCCTCCCTCCCCTCCTCTCCTCTCACTCCCTCTCTCCTCAAATATTCTCACTCTCTTCTTTCACTTAAAGAATGTGTTTTGTGTGTTTTTTTTGAAATAAAGTGAGAACAAGTGAGAACTTGAGTGAGAACTCCTCAATCTAACAATTCATGTCTGGAATGTGTTGAATGTTGTGTCTTGTGATAATGTTGTTTTGTGTGTGTGTTCTACAGGCCCAGTTACTGACTGACACAGATAAAAATTCAAAAAGAAAATCAAAAAGAAAAAAAAGAAAAAAGAAAAAAAAAAAAAAAAAGAGCTCTGAAGAGAAGAGAGAAATCAAGAAAAGAGAAAAGGAGGAGAGAGAAAAGAAAGAAGAGAAGAATGCAAAGAGGAAAGAAATGCAGAGGCCAAGGAGAGCCCATCCTGAGCTGCTGCCCAGCCAAGCAAGCACTCCTGGAGTCTGCTGCCACCCGCAGCAGAGCACACCCCTCACTCTGCCCCCCTCCCCCCCAATCCCCCAGGCCTTGCACCCCCAGGCCCCATGGCACCCTTACCACCACCAGCTCCAACCAACACCCCACCCCACCACACCCCACCTACTCTCCCCACCAACCCCCACCTACTGCATTCACCCCCCCACACCCTCTGCATTCCACCCCCCCACCCAATGCAGATTATAAGAACCCTGAGATCACAACCCTGCAGTGCACACAATCCAGCACAGTTCAACAAATGACACACCTGTGTTAATCTTCAATGTTTGCCCCTTTGTGGTCTTGTGTTAATGTGTGTTTTGTTGAAATTCTGTGTGTTAAAACTGTCTTTGTGTTTTTTTCTTTTTTAGATATAAAAGATACCTTAAAGAAAGAGCTAGCAGATAAAGATAGACTAATATTAAGAGGCAGCAGTAAAGAAAGAGGCACTGCAAATAATAAGATTATATTTTAATATAAGCAAAGCTTCAGGAGTGTTCAATCTCAGGCTTTCTCAAGGCAGCTTGATTTACTGTTGCAGGCCTCTCTCAATTCTTCCCTGCCCTGTGCTGGCTAATTGCCCCCCTCTCTCTCTCTATTACTCTAGGTGGCTGGTCACTCTGCTCAGCTGCATTCCTCCAAACCATGTTTCCCATGCAAAGCACAAATATTCACCCCTTCCTCTTATTTTGCTTATGGATGCTGGGTATCAAAGCTATGCCTATGGGTAAAGCCCCCCTTGCCTAAAAAACCATACAAACTCATCCTGCACCCTGCCAGCCTGTACTCCTGCTCCACTGCATCCTGGCTCCTACTCTGTACAGGCTTCAAGCTGCTGTTGTCAAGCTCCAAGCAAGGGGTATAGTATTCATGAGCACAGCAGGTGGCATTCAGCATCCCTGGGTCTGTCTTCCTGTCTGGGCCCCTGACATTTCCTGTCTGTGATCTCCTCCTTCCTGTTCCGAACAAAATGTGCATCTGTCTGAACAGCCTGGCCACTGTTGTCAATGAAACGCCTGCCATGCCACCCCCAGCCTGCCCTGAGAGTCAACGAAACGCCCGCGTGGATCCCACAAGAACCAGAGAACATGAGAAGAATAGACCCACGTATTGCCCCAGAATGATGCCAGACGGGGCAGGAAACATATGCGCACCATCCATCCCACTCCACAGTTCACGCCCCAGAGTCACGGTCTTTTCTTCCATCCACTGCACCTGCCCCACAAAAACTTTTCTCAAAGGATTCGACACCCTGCCTTGCACTGTCAACAAAAACAATTCCCACCACGACTTTCTGCCACATTTCCACACCACCACACGCTGTGTAGCTTCATCCGCTTTGCCATTCAGCTCAGCTTTCAATCTGCGCTCTCAACCAGGCAGGGCAGCTCGCAGCTCCCAGTCGCTTGAAGCTTGCTTTTCTCAAGTTCTGCCACAGCCACTGCTCATCCCATTCTTCCATGACGATGTGATCCCACCCCAGCACACTGCTTGCTGTTCCTCAGCCCAAAAGCGCGCGTGATCCCAGCCAGTCCGCCAATGCCGCAAGCACTGTAGTGTCACACGCGCAGATTGATCCACTCGCACTGCCGTAAGCACTCTCACTGTGCACACGATGCTGAAGGAATATCGCTCGACTCACTGTCACTGTGGTGGAGCTCATCGATGAGCTCCTCTTGCCCATCGGCCTCCATTTGCACACTTCATCAGAGGACTCATCAGAGTAAGAGAAACGCTGCAGGCAAAATTTGCCGCGCCAAACGCTGCCGAGAGAAGAGCGCTGCAAACGGCACAGCCGGAAAGGCACGACGCTGGGAAGTGGAACCACACTGCAGCCACGACACTTCCTACAATACAAGCGCTTCCACCACAACTTCCCTCCCCATCTGACCTCTTCCCTGTGGGATAATGCACGCCAAAATGCGACGAGGTGCTCTGCACGTCAGCTGCAACTGGCAGCGCTGGCCTGGTGTGCGCTACACCAAGCGCTGGCTGCACCACACAGCTGCTGGCAGCTGCCGCTGTGGCCCCCTTAGTCTACCACTGCTTCTCTTGGCAGTTCTGCTACCATCTTCTGTTCTCAATCTTTGTATCAAACCGACCTTTTTCTGGGTGCTAAGAGCACAGGAGGGACTGGCCACTCTTTTTATCTTTCACACTAGTCTCCACAACAATCCCGTGTGTGTGTATTGCCACATAGAGACATGAAATCCATGTGATACACTGAAAATCCCTGTAATAAGAAAGAAACTAATGGAACACAATGATTTTTGGCATATACTGAAGCTGTCAGACTTCACCATGCAGGGAAGGTAGCCTTGAAGTTAAAAGGTAAATGGCATTAAGGGAGATGGGCTGAGTAAGGAGCTGAAAGGAAGTGAGCCAGGGTTCCCCTGTAATGGGCCCAATGTTACCGAACAGCAGATGATGCAGTGCACAGCTTGAGGTAGGGCTTTGATTTTCTTTTTGAGGAGGATAGTTACATGCTCAGTGGGGAGAGGAATGAAAGATCACATCTCACCGTTTTTGTGCCATTTGGAAGGATTTACATTGGCTAACTCCAGCATTACTGTTTGCCAGGGTTCATCTTGTTGAGTTGTTCCAGGGCCTCCTTTTTTACCTGTGGGAAAGAAACTTCATTGTAAGGCACACTCCTATGTCTTACCCAGCAACTCCCTGGGAAAAAAACTAGTTAAAATTTACTTTGCCAGGTTTCAGGAGTGGCTGGATTTTTACAGAGATGGGCACAAATTTTAGATTCACATCCCAACTTCCCTCAAGTTCAGGGTGATATTATGGATCCAGCGGTTTTGTTCAACCCACTATAAATAAAATATTTATTTATTTATTTATTTATATTACCGTAGTGCCCTAGGAGCTTGGATACAAAGATCCCCAGTTAGAGTCTATTTGGAACAGGGCCTTTTAGTTTAAGCCAATCTTTATTTATTTTTTTCATTTTGCAAACTAAATGTAATTCAGGGGTGGTGTGTGAGAAAAGGTACAAGCATAATGTCCAGAGAGCTGTTTGGAACTGAAAGATCAGTCTGCAGCTCCCACAACTGATAAACATATCAGTTAGCTTCATCAAAGAGTTTGTAGACAGGTAGCCTTGACTTGCAAACTCTGTGTCCTGTGGGAAGACCCTACTTTATTTCAGCCTGAATTCAAGTAGGAATACATGCTTCTCTTCTCTAGACACCTTTTACCATTTGGGGTATTTGACAAAAAATAACAGTGAAAAACAGCGTTTGAATATTGTAATCAGTGCACCTTTAGCAAATACTCTGTGAGGTAAAAATCCTAAACTGGCAATAGTATTAGAGGATTAAATGAACCACTACTGAGGATTTGGCTAAACCCCAAAGGTTTAAATTGCTCACCAGAACAAGGGGGGTGGAGGGGAGATTATTTCACTCCGTCACTGCCCCAACACATTCACACAGAGACAGCACTGCACACTTGGCAAAGTGGATCATGGAGTGTAGGTGATTTTCCTCTGACTCGGGCGTAGTACACTGCTGAAGGCAGAATACAGAGCTTATAAATCAATGGTCTGATACAGACTAGCAAATTCTAGGTTCTTACACTCCACTCCAATTGGCTGCCCATTTGTCAGGATATAATCCTAACTATATTATGCCACAGAAGGCAGAGAGAAACAAAATAAGATATTTTGAACTTCTTTTTAAGCTTGAAAAACATGCTGGTTCAGAGTCGTAGTCCAACGTCTTCATCTGCATTTTGCCCATAGTTTTGGGTCACAGCTCCAGGAGGACAATTCCAAAAATCTTGCAGCTCCCAAATCAGAACTAGCTTCTGCCTGATCAAAGGGTTGAAGGCCCTTCTGTACCCTTCCTCCCCCGCCCCCCCGCATTTGTGGTCAAATGTCTAGATATTGCTTTTGGAGCTGATTAAGAACACCAAAACCACAGTGTAAGATTTTAAGAGGGTAGCTGGAGTGGAGCAAAGCCCTATACTCCTCTCTGCTGCCATTGTCAAAAGAAATGAGCTGTGAGCAGGTGCCGTCAATCTATGTCCCCTAAAAAAGCCTAAATGACATTTTCTTCTTTTCCAGAGGAAGAACTTCCTCTTTGTACAGTGTGTCAAGTTCCAAAGCCTCAAGCTTCAGCTGAGCCTAATGCCAGTGTCATTAAATGAATCTGTTTTCAGTTACTTATCTATTTCTGCTTGAAAGTGGGGATCGTTCTCCTCATGTCTGTTCATTATCCTCTGCATGTCTGCTCCCATCTGCTGACTTTCCCAAATTGGTTGTGGCTTGTTCCTAGAGATGGGGATTTGTTAGGGTGAGCTTTATAAAAATGCCTTTGGTGTTCTTCTAACGGGGGGAAAAGAATAAGAAAAGAAGAAATCCCAAAGGCAGCCAGAGATAAAGATCACCCAGTGAAAGGATAAAAATGAACAATGCCTCCTTCAGCAAGCCTAAAAATACAGTACTTCCCTCTCACATGTGCTTTAGTTATTGAAATAACAACTTGATTGTACAATGCCAGAATTATTATGGCCTCAAGAAAATACAAAGTCTAGGAACTTTATACAAGATGCCAGGTCAGAGGAAACATAACTTCAAGTTTAAATTAGATCCAATATTCTCAGTAAAGAAATATGTGTGTATAACATAGAAGGAAGGATGGTCTGGTGATTAAAGCATTGGGCTGGGACTCAGGAGGTCCTGGCTCTGCAACAGACTTATTTTGTGACCTTGGGCAAGTTGCTTAATCTGTCTGTGTCTCAGTTCCCTGGCATTTTTTTAAAGTAACATGAGAATGAAAATTCTTTGCTAACTTGTGGGCGAGTGGTGAAGATAAATTGATTGGTCTTGAGTTGCTCATGTAAATGAGATATTGGATGTATTGCTGACAGTAGCCATGATTTACATGGAAAGAGACAGAGGAAAGGATGTGGAACTGAAGGAGATGGGGGATTGGAGGGCGGGGGGGAGAGAGGGAAGGAACAAAGAGTTTGAATTTTGTTCCAATGAGATATTGAAGGAGCAAATCCGGTTTGCTCCCTTCATTACAGATCCTATGGAACTCTTCAACACCCCATTTAGCAAGCTGCTTATGCACATGCCCCACTGCAGCCAGGTGAATAGTTTCATTGGCTGCAAAAGGATCTTTACTCACAAAGAGTTGGGCATGTGCTTAAGTAGTTGCTGAGTTGGAGTGCCAAGGAGCAGGCGTTTACTCACATGTCTTTGGTCCACATTTCCCATCCCCACTGCTGTGAGACAAGTTATATCCAGTAGTACCCTGTGTCCTGCACTTTCAGGTGAAGTCGGGTGATATAAGGCACTGTGGGCTAGCTCCGCAGAACTTCATGGAATTACACTGATTTACATCAGCTGGGGCCCTGCCCCTATATAAATAGAAACTAAGCACTCATTGGTTAAAGAACAAATTACCCCCCAATTATATTTGCTTGCGATTTCTTTTTCTCGACTCCATTGTAAGACATGCACTGTGCTAGTGGTGGTGATTTTATCAAGTTATCTCAAAAGAGCATCCCGCTCAGCTAGAAGGGGAGATCAGAGGAGCAGGTATGCAAGAGGCTTTGGTGTGTTTTTTGGGGAGGAGATTTTACACTTTAATGCCATATTTCCTAACTGATTTCAGGATGGGGAGCGGCGTTCTCTGAGGCAATGACTTTGTTAGTTCACTGACGCAATAGTGTATGTATTGTACTAGCTTATTTAGCAAAGGAGCGGAGGGGGAACCTTGGAGTGGATTCTTTTTAGAAGGTCAGTTATGTCAATTTCTAGATTTTTTTTTAAAATCACTATGTCCAAGTAGATAATGTTTAGGCATAGCCACTCCATGTTTCTCAATCCAGGCTGAGGGCAGGTCTACACTAGAAGCACCGATGCAGCTGCGTTGATATAGCGCGTCTGGTGAAGATGCTCTATGCCAATGGGAGAACGCTTTCCCAACAGCATAATTCCTCCACCTCCGCGAGAGGCGGAGACGATCTACCACCCACGTAATCTCCAGCTGACATAGTGCGGTGTGGATAGCACTGTAACTTGTGTCGCTCGGGGGGGGGGGTGTTTTTTTTCCACACCTCTGAGCGACAGAAGTTAGATCGACTTAAGTGGTAACGTAGACCTGCCCTGAGATCATAAAGCAACATATCCAGCCAAAAAAACCAGGCTTTCCTAATGGCAGCCACTGCAACTAATTGTTCATCCTAGGTAAGGATAAGCCCCTTTTTACTGTTTCTCTGATGATGGCTTTTTGTTTCCTGCTACAAGCAAATCTAATTTGCAAGTGAAAAATTTCATTATAACCGAAGTTGCCTGCAAGGGAATTAAAGCCCAGCACATTCAAAAGAGTTCAACAGAACATACAATTGCCTTTTAAACAAAAGATTTACGATCCCAATTCGCAATTAAAATAACAATTGCTCTTAAGTGGTGCTTATTATTTTTAAAAGGGTAGACATTCCAACAATAGCATTCAAAGGGAATAAGTCAGCATGTGAGCAAAACATACGGTAAGTAATTGGCAAAGCTCACTTAATATTTCTTGTTTGCTATCCAAGAGCTATTCACAATGCCACTGTAACAGTATGTTGTTGGTACAACAATGCTGACAGTTTTCTGAGATGAAAAGGAAGAGAATGGAATAAATCACACACATTTCACCAGACTGTCTGATAACACTGCAAGACTGAGCGCTGCTAGTACCTGTTACTTCAAATTGTTCTGTTATATTAATTAATCCTTTCTCTGCTGACCTCTGCTGCAGTTTCTGTACAATAGCAGGATGTGGCTTGTTGCTCTTTGAAAAGATGAGGCTACAGTAGGTGATATCTCTGGTGTATGGGGCAGCATAGGAGGTGCACTGTTTCCAGTACACGATGTAAATTAAGCAACATAAAATGGGTTAATATATTCTGTGGGGGCTGGCACTCCTTGTGGTAGGAGGACAGCCTAATGGATGGAAATATCTGAACGGCGTACTGTGACTGAGAGGACAGTCTCAGTACGCAGGGGCATGTCATAAATACACCTTTCCAGTTTTGTTTTTTATATATTTTTCTAAATTTAAAAAAAGAAAACTATGCAGAAGGGTGTTGGGTTTTGTTTTTATTTTTCACCAGTATAACATTACTGGTGGGTTAGGAAGACATTTCACCAGGAAAAACTACTCACCCGAGTTAGGATTTCTTACTTATGAGCTATCATGTGAGATTTGAATGCTTCCTGGTTGGGGAGGACACAGTAATTTCGCATGGTATAGGGCCCTGTCTTGCACATGATGTGGGATTCCCCTCCAGACACATATGCTTCAAAATTTTAAAAATCCTTTTATATCCTTTTAATTTACTCTGTCTTGTAATAAACCATGCAGTCGGCAAGTCAAGGTTATGACTGTGTATCTGCCCTTTGAGTTGTAATGTTCTGCATCTGTGCAACACAACATAGTGGAGAACATACAAAAGGGTCATGGGAATCTGGGTGTAGGTTGGTGAAGAAAGGGACTAGGAATAATAGGAAAGTGTAACTGCTTCCTGAAGACTCAGTACTTGGTATCAGAGCCACCTTGTTGACAAGGAAATGTTCCTGTACCTACCAAAAAAAAAGTCCACATTGGGGAATATAATCTGTTCCAGAGAGTGTTAAGATTTGAATATATCTAGTTTGAGATATATAGAACGACAATTAAAATATTTATTGTATGTTACTTTAAAGATTTTGGAAAGACTCTTGTTCAGGAATACAGAAAAATTCCTCTCAGAATATAATCCTTTAACTCTGTTACTTTTAGCGACCTCTGCTTCTTTTTGCCATTATCTAGAAAGCTCCAGTGACTAACATACGTGAGTCCTGCTTTCCTGAACAATCTCTATTCTAGAGACACACTCTGGGTTAAATGTTCAGTTGGTTTTAACCCAGCATTTCAGTGTGCTTATTTTGTGTGCATACCTGTTTGCTTTGCAGAGAGTTAGGAATCTACTTTTAGAAGGCCATGTTTTGCAACATTTCACTCATTGGCAAAGAGAAGTCTTAACGTTTTATTTTATTCTTTATTCAAGAGGCTCTTTTTTGACCGGTACATTTAGGGGTTTGCTGAGAAACTGACTCTAAAGGAAAACGATGTGTGCACAGGAAGGAGATTTAAATGTATTTTGGTATGTTGGTTTCTATAGAGAGAAAGAAAAGGGCTCAGGAAGTGATAGCAAAACGAGGTTTCAAAGGCAACTGTCCTGAATTTAACCTTTTTGCATATTTAATATTATGCTGTGGACTGCTTTGTGTAGACATGATAAAATATTGGTCTTGCTTTTGTCCTCAAAGGATCACTTTGATTCCTTACACCGTATTTCCAGTGAGGTTGCAAATTGCTTCCACTGTGATGCAACCTTGGTGTGACGGCACTTTGGATGTCTGCCCTAAACCTATTATGAATTTATATTTCCATCTGGAGCTCAGACTTGCAATGTTAGGCTGCCAAGGCTGTATTCAGTGTCGGTTCCATCAAGCATCAACAGTCCTTTAGTTATCTGATCAAATAAATTGATGGACCACTGAATCATAAGACTTACCTGATGCTGTTTAATGTCCACCTGTCCCCAGCAAGTAATTGTTCAAAGCTTTAAATGTTTACTGTTGAGCTTTGAACTCTGGTGCATACCTCAGGCATATGAATTATATGCCATAAAGGAGGGAAACCAGAGTTGAAAGGTTAATAATGAAAATCTAACATTTTGTTTAGTCTCTGATTACCTTGTGCAAATTCCTGATCTTAGAGGCTCGCACCCAAATCTCCTCTAGCTGCACAATTGCCATCTGGCTTCCTCCTGTGGTTTTACCACTCAAGCAGGAGGAAAGCCTGTTAGGAAACACAGTCCAGTTTCTGACCAATGGGAGCTTTAGGCATAGGTGCTGGAACTAGTGGTGCTGCCGCACCCCCCTGGCTTGAAGTGGTTTCCAGCATCTACAGGGTTTACAGTTTGGTTCAGTGGCTCTCAGCGCCCCCACTGTACAAATTGTTTCAGCACCCTGTGGCTTGAACCTTTTACCTGTGCCTTTGTGAAATGCCATATTTCATTCCTCTCCCTTTGCTCTTACTCTCTATCCAGGATTGCTCTCTTCTGACAGGGTACAGCTCTAGCTGTACAGAGATAAAAGGTTCATGGGATGTCACAATCTGGTTGACAGCAGGAATTAGGCTTTCTCTAGAATTCTGCATCCTGTCACTTCGCTGAGATGGGGGGATTGGCACAGTAGCAATGGGAAACGACCTGCTAGACTTGCAGTCTCCACTGAGGCGCCTGCCAAGGTATGGGTGCTGTTTATAAACTTCAGGTAAATGACCCTTCCAGCATGAGAGTGAGAAACATTGTTCAGTGTGTCTTAATACCACTGAACCACCCATCTACCAACGCTTTCCCTGTACATTTAAAAGTTAATTTGTGTAGGCCACTATTAAAATCATCCCAATTGCTTTTACGAGACAGTAATATTACTGTCAGGTAGATCCAGAATAGCATGGTAGTGCTGTCCATGTGCAAAGACAAAACTGAAGATTTTAGTGGCAAGCCCTTTTGTAAGCAATGATAAGAACAAAATACTGCGGGCCTAATAACTACCGCTGAAAACTCTTCATACTTACTGAACTCTAAGTGCGATACTAGGTATTTCATATAAGAGCTACAAAGGAAAAAATATGTTAAGACTAATTTTATATCTTATTGTTTTAATATAAATTTACAGCATATAGAGTCGCAGACCCTTGAGGGACTACAGTAAAGACTAGAAGGGCTAACTGAATTGTATGCATCATGCTTAATTCTCATTTTGGAGCTGTTGCACAAAAATTAACAAAAAATATGTACAGTATGTTTTCATATTATGTTCCACGGGGATTTTACTTTACCTTTGGAATTATGGTTTCATAATCAGTGTATGCAAATCAGTCACCCATTTGGGGTGGTTTTGACTAGGCATTTAAAAATACTGAAAGCAAGTATTTCCATTATGGGCTAGTTACCTGCAAATTTTCATTATAAAAAGATAAGTGATAGGGGAACTGGATGGTTCAGATGCTTGGTAGTTTGATACATTGTCTGCTCTCTCTAAGGTGCAATGTTGAATCTTTCCCAGTTAGGTTATGCATGAAAATTAATAAATCATGAATAGCTGTTTAGAACCTGTGTGAAATGAGTTCCTTATTTTTGTCCAGTTCTTAGCGGACAGGCGTTGGCATTACAAGCACCATAACTGGGGAATACTCAGTACCCTAGTTGGTTGTCCCAACAGACGATCCAAAGGTATGTAGAATGGACTGCTCCTTCCATTCCTAATTGTGGTTCCTCTAAATCAGAGTTGAAGCATGTTATTGGGAAGGCAAAAGGGAATCTTGCACTGCCATTACTCATGCTATATGTCCTGGGTGAATAAGAAGTGGGCTTCACTGTCTAGCATTGTCATTGTGGCACCTTTCCTGAGCACTGTGCGTTTTTAAAAATGAAATAGGAAATTAAAATAGAAAATATTTAGAAATAATGGTGCATAATAGTCCGTTGTGTGGGTATTTGGCAAATGCAGAAATATCATTGATCATTATTGATTAAAAATTCCCTTTGGAAGAACTAGCCCATTTAGAAATGTTACCCCACTAGGAAATCAGACAGGTTTAAGGTACCTAGCATCATGCCTGGGAAAAGCCATATTTTCCCACTGTGTGCATAAGTGACAGGTATCATTTTGGAGATGGAACAATTAACATTTCTAGCCACTGTCTGGAAAACATGATTCATTTTCAGAATATTTAAATCTCTCTTCAGCTTTGCTGCTCTTCCCCTTCACTGGAAAGCCAATGGCCTTTCCTATTCCCCTGGCATCTCAGCTGTTCATCTCTAGTAAGTAACTGCAGCTTGTGCTGCTGTCAGTTTTGTTTATCTCTTGACTGTCTGTTTACACATCTGTCTTCTTATGGCACTTGAAGTATGACTAGGCAATTTCTTTCCTTGTGAAAAGTGGAGATGCTTTGTCTTTGTTTTATAAACACCGATTGTGTTCTTTAGCGCTGGGGATTGCCATCAACTCTACGCTCTCAATCTCCTCTTGGGACTAGCGAGTTTTTAAAGCTAATACATTCTTCTCTTTTATAGTGCCCTCAGCCTTAGGAGCTCAAATCTCCCCCCCCACACCAAGGAATAATTTTTTCTGGTGAGCAAGGGAAGCGTTATCCCCATTTTGCAGGTGGGGAAACTGAGATACAACAGTATTAAGCAACTTGCTCAAGGAAGATTGTGGGAGATCTACTAAACCAGTTGGGTAATGGAACCAAGCACCATCCTTTCTTTTGCTTCATATTCTCTCTCTTCTCTGACTCAAAAAGAAATCTATATCGATATATGTAGTTATATCTTTGTAGTGTGTGTGTATGCATATTTACCTATAGCTATAATAATTTACTATATGGCATTGCAGGTGGGATTGGAATCTTCACTTGACCACTGTCCAGTTTACACTTTTATAAAGCAAGCACAGCTCTCTGTCCGTTTGCTTTAAAGAGGTGTCTGAAGCAGAAAGCAAATTCTGCAAAAAGCACACAGAGTGGATGGTGTATAGCTGACTTGCATGAAGAAAATGTTCCTTCACCTCAAATAGCCCTGCAGGTTCTGAGTCTGATTATGATGAGCTGCACACTCTGTCCTAACACTTGGGTAGAGCTGTTAGCCCTCACGTTAAATAGGAATTTCAAGTTTGGTTTAATAGTGTTGAGAGTCAGCATTATCCTAGTCCTGCAGGAATGGATGTATGGAGCTAAACAATATAGGTGACTGTACATTTACCATTGCCATGGCAACTTCAGATGATGATTTATTAAGCTGCATTTTTTTCACATTCCAGACAATGCATTTCTGTTGGTCTGAGCTCTCCAGAGAATTTATTTCTTTCAGCTCCCCAGAGAATATTTTTTTTAAGTATAGAACAATGGGGATACATTTATAGCTACCTTTTGACAGGAAGGGGGAGTCATTAGTTGTTGCTGTTATTAGGTCATTAATAAATAAACTTGTAGCAGTCAGTTGGTTATCAGTTACAACTGCAACACAAATCCACTGACTCTAACATAGCAATTAGGAATAAAGGACCAAAGGAAGAGAAACAGTGTCAAAGAGATAGTATTAATAGAACATAAGACACTTCAGGAACAGAGAGAGACCTTTTGGCCCAGCTCGGCTGTTTCATTTTATTGATCTCCAGCCCTCTGTCCTGCTTTCTTTCCTATGTAGCTATCTCTTCCAGCTTAAAGCTTGTGCTATCTGTTTCCATAGCCACCACTCAGCTACTAATGCCATATAATTATTACTACAATAGTGTCATGGCCATTTGCCTGCATGGGAATAGCTCCATTGAGCTCAGTGGAACTTCTTGCATGCGTAATGTTACTCATGTGCCTAAGTGTGCACAGGGCTGGAGTCTTGGTGTTCACAATGACCATAGTGGTCCTTGCAAGCCCCTCCTGTAGCAGTGTTTGGGGAAGAAGGCAGGAGCCACCTTCTTGTCTGTGCCCTAGTATGCACTCTGTTCACTGCCTTCTTTTAGAGGCAAGGCTACTTTGCTCACTCTGGAGTGCCAACCAGGTACAGCCCCAAATAAGGCTCCAAACACAAATGCATTTGTCTGAGACAAAATGAGATTTTATATTCAGTTGTACAGACACAGAGAGAAACTCCGTGAAGAATAAAGGATGGTGGCTACACGACCCAGAGAAATTACATGAGTTTACAAATAGAATGGCGTTCCTCTTAGTGACAGAATATTGTAATATTAAATGGAGCCTCCCATAGCAGAAAAGCATTCTTTCCCTCTCTCATATTGAAGAAGCGTCCCGCGGAAAATCTCAGTAGTGTACCGTAGTGTGTCATTATTCATTTGAGCAGAACCTGCTTTGGGGTTGGGTTGGCTCTTGAAGTCCAAGTCTCTAAGAGCGTTAGGACATTACGTCATTTAACCGTTGGACACTTCTCTTAAAAAAAAAAATTTTCAAAGTGATTTTTTTTTCCAGGTACAGTAGTGGTTCTCAGCCAACTTGTTTGATGCATGTCTTGACTGGTGAAGTGGGCATCTCCCAACTGGCACTGCTGGATATGAATAAATTTTGTTTAGATGCTCATTATTTAAATAGATCAAGATAAACAAAAAACTGTATTACTTGGACCTACTTGTGACAATTATTCTTGTTTATGCCTAATTTTTTCATTATTTAAGTTACGCCCCTGTCAGGTGACAATTGTGCATTGCCTGTGTGTGTGTGTCCAGACAGATAACATAGTTTCTTTCTGCATCTAACGTTTTGTTGTTTGGGTTAGTCCCTCCTGTAAGGAAGTGGCAGAAGCACAGCCTGAGGCTCCCCAGATATATTCTCTAATCACACTGAAGTTCTTTTATTTTGTCCTGTCCCCATGGTAGCAATCGGACATACAGCTGTTCTCTTGGAGAAACATTTTTTCCCCCTTGACAAGTAGCATACTGCACATGTGACAAGCAACCGTGATCATTCTAAGGTGAGAGTATTTGGCATGATTTGTTTACCAAAAGCATTACTAAAGAGCTAATAAGTGAAATAGCTACTGGGTTACCAGAAAAGAATTGATGAGCAATACAGGTGTTTTGTCATAAATGTCTGGGCCCTACTCTCACTTACACTCAGGTCCCTTTATACTGCTGCAGCAGTGTAAATGAGCCTTAAAATGGTAGTACATTAAAGTTAATTTAAAGTCCCTTCACATGGCTAGAGCAATATACAGTTGCCTTATGTGTGATGGTCTTTCTTGACTTCAGAGAGAGTGTGGGCTCTTACCTGGGTATTCCTTCTAACCCCATTCCTGTCCACACACACAAACATCCTACCTGAAATGGGTGCTTTCAACCCAGGCTACTTAGGGTTTGGGGTTAGAGCTCTGGTTCTGCTTTCATTTAGGCTGGTGACCCTCCCTCTTTCCAGTGAAGATGCAGACTAAATCTCTCGAGTGCTGATAGTCCTCCAGTGTCCTCCCACAATTCCCCCAGTAAAAAAGTTCTCCCACAATTCACTTGGAAAGAATTCATAATATTGCAACTTATGACAGCACAAAGAATCATGGGATAGGCCCTCTGAAGTCCTAGTGACACACACAGAGGAATGCAGTACCAATAAGAACACACTAGCTTGACTATGGTTTTGCAGTGTGACTGCTCACATCTGAGCTAGGCTGGTGCTGATTACCCAAGCTAATTCTGTAGTAAGATTCAGGCCCCTAGTTTTCAAGCAGGCAGCTGATTTATAAACCTGGTTACTCCTGGGGGAATTCTGCATCACTCTGCATGTGCAGAATTCATGTCTCCTGCAAATTTCTTTGCTTCCCTGCAGAAAAATGACTTTTGATGGGGAAGCAAAGGGAAGCCACAAAAGCAGTCGTGCTCCTCCCCGTCAGTTCAGGTGCTTGAAGCCGCCAGTAGAGACATAAATCACCACAGGGAGGGGCTGGGCAGTTGTGTGTGTGTGTGTGTGTGTGTGTGTGTGTGTGTGTGTGTGTGTGAGAGAGAGAGAGATACTCTGTCCCTCTTGCTTGCTATTATGGCACACTTGGCGTGGAGGGGCAGGGCTTTGGGGTGTTTCTGAGGAGGTAGGTTTGGGGCAGGCTCTGTCACCTCAAGCAGAGCAGAATGTAGCAGCATTCCTGCTTAGTGAATTGTTCCCATTGTCTTTGTGAATTCCCCTAGGAGTATAAAACAGGTGTAAATAGGCTTGTTTACATGGCCAGAGTGGTGTAAAGGACAGTATGGCCTTATAAATGCTTATGGTGCTTTAGTGATTAGATCTGGTCTAAAGTTTTGGACTGAAAAAAATTCCTATCAAAATGTGCTCCATGAACTGTATGTTACCTTTCTGGAGATGGCCAGTAGCCAAAATAAATTGTGAATTTGATTCCCCAGCCCTCATTTGCTCTTCAGTTGCCTATGATGTAACACTGAGCATATGGCTGCATAAATTTGTTGAATAATAACTAGAAGTAAAGGGTCAAACCTTTATCAGACAAAGGGGGGGTTGGGGATTTCCTCCAATGCTCCCCACTCCCATTCTTCATCCATTGTATTGTAGTTTAAATAAATTACCAAAATAACTGAAACCAGTGAAATTATATTGCTTTATTTTGACAAATAAAATATGCAGAATTTTTAAATATTGTGCACAGACTTTTTAATTTTTTGGTGCAGAATTTTTAATATTTTGGTGCAGAATTCCCCCAGGAGTAAAACCTGCTGAACAAGCTCTTTTGTCTATGTTGAATAATGTTTTGCTCCTCTACTATATGTTGTATTTAGGAGTGATCACAAAGTCAATGGTTTGAACTGTTGTATTATAGTAACACCAGCCTACTGTTGCTGTTAGTTTTGTTCCTGGTTAAAAAGTTTATGTGAATTTGGACATTTTATAGGATGGAAAAAAATGTTCTGACGTTTCTGGTTTGCTGTTTTTTGTTTTTGTTTTTGCATTTCTTCAGTGCCAAAAAGTGACTTCACATTTTCAGACTTAAATACGGGGATACGACTGAACAGTGATATAAATAAGTTAAATCTCAGCTATTGGCAAGGGCTCTGCAACCCCATTCACACTGAATCTGAAAAATATATTCAATAAATTAGTTAGCTACAGTATGTAACATCTCTTTGTGACATACATGCTCTTCTATTTGTTAATGTCACAAGATTCAGGATTTTTTCCTATATTATGTTAGACTCTCAGTTAAAACCCCCACCTATTTACAAGGAGCATTTTCAGAGATAATGATGTTGGGAACTCAAGTCCCATTGAACGTCAGTGAGATTTGTGATTGTGAATCATTTAGCCACCTTTGAAAAATCTCACCCTGCATCACTGAAGTAGGTATAACATTACTATTAGAACTGGGCTTAGTTTTTAAAATTTGGATAACTTTTTCTGAATATATTTACATTTTAAATTTTGTTTACCAGCTCTATAAAGGGATTGCAAAACAGCAGACATATCTCATGAAAAAAGCACATGAAAAAATTTGCGACTTTTTTCAACTGTTCCATGAAGGGGTGCAGGAAATATTTTTTTGTACTTCAGTTAAGATTATTGCTAATGTACCAATGCTTTCTGCAATATTCATATGCTGCAATATTTGCTTCCTTTTTACATTACATGGACCTGAATTACCTTGAGAACTTTGCCACCTGCGGAATGATTGCTGCCAAAAGAAGGGATCTCTTGTGCATCTCTAAGCAGTTGCTTATTTGTTGATTTATATCATTTGGCTTTTCACAGCTTTGTCAAGTTTGTATGCAAGTATCTCGACTAGATGTCACAGTTTATCTATGTATGTCCAGTGTAGAAGAGTTGAGAATCAAGATCATAGATTAAAAATAATAAGGTAAAATTCTTTAATTTTGAAAAAAGGAAATCTAGCATAATGTATTACAATGAAAAAGTGACACTAAAAGTTACTTTGCTCGTCCCAGCCAATGCTGTACTGGCACTTCCCAGAACTAGTACCTGTTGAGGAATGAACAAGAAACTCTTGCTTCTGGCACTGATTGTTCAGTGATGTGATTGGTGGCATCAGTGCACAGGGCTGCTGAAACAAATTTCTATTAAGTATGTGGGATACAGGGCTTAATTTGTGCCAAGGCTTGCCAGGGCTGAGCCCTGGCATCTCTAGGCTTAGCAGTTCATAGCCCTGGCACCTCTGGGCTTGCTGCATCCGTTATGAATGTAAAAGAATTGCATGAGCCCCAGCACCTCTTTCGTTACAAATTAAGCGCTGGTGGGATGGCAAAGCAGAATGGGAGAAAGGAACATTTTGCCTACTACCTCTGTCTTTTAAAATCCTTCCTTGCCTGCTGTAAAATCCGACCGGCCTCCATGTATAGCGGAATGGCTTCAATAATAAATACATTTTTAAAAAGGTAGTGCCCCAGAGGATCTCTGTCTGAATTTAGCAGCTGGGGAGCTGCCGTTCCACCATTATCATCATGTCAGTGCAATCACTGGGAATTGCTGCTGAGGATTTAGAGAGGCTTGGGGATAATTCAGCCAGCCAGGAAGAAGAAAAAAATCCCATAAACAGATTGTTAAAACTACTGGCAGAAGACAAACAATGCAAAAAAGGAACGTTGTCTGTGGAAGAGAAAGTGCTTTAATCTCTGAATAGATTAATATACTTTAGGTTTTAAGGCCAGAAGGGAACATTATGATTATCTAGTCTGACTTCATGCATAACGCCAGCCATAAAATTTCACTCAGTAATTCCTGCATCAACCCTGTAGATTTTTATTTCCACCTGGAGGGCTTTCCTGGAATTTGAACCCAGAACTTGTACTTACCAGCACAAGCAAGAACCACACCCCAAGGCTGCCAGCCACTGAATAGGTAGTGTACGTTTCAGAAAGGTCAGTTGCTAAAATATATTTCACAAAGCTGTAAACTCATTGAAATATAACTGTTCTGCTATGAACATCTGTCCCCAAGAACAGTCCACACTTCTTCCAGTAGTTCCATTCCTCACACTGGTGAACAAAATGTTTACAGCACGTAATATATACAGTCAACCTTCCTTTAGTTGTATGATAAGTTGGCAGTATAATGCTATCTCCATTTAAGCAAGAATGAAAGGCATAGTTCAAATTTGCTCTGCCTTGGTGACATAATGTGGGATTAGTGAACAAATATTGGCCAATGTCTCAATCTCTTTTCCCAGAAAGGCATCCAGTATACATTGCTTTTTTGTACAATGACTCATCACTCTTATCAACCCATTCCATGCAATAACATGCTTGGAAGCAGTCACAGATATAGTGGTGTAGTGGGAGAGATTTGTGCTCTGAAACAGCTGGCAGTGGCTGCATAGCAAGGTGTGGTGTGATAGTGTAAAATCTGGTGCTGGCATGGTCTGTTATAGTGTATGGGTATATATATGGCATAAGAATATATCAATAATGTGCAAGTTGTACAATGATCTCATGTGTCTACCCCAGTGACAGAGTAAGGCACAAAGCTGATTTATTTATTAGATATCAAGAATGAAATTTTGGCTCAACTGGAGTCAATGAGGCTGTAGCCTTGACATGGATGGAGCCAGGATTTCACTTCAAATATGTATATTATATAACTAAAACTTGGTTTAAAAAAAAGACCCCAGTCAATCAGATGAAGATGAGAGAGATTCGAGAGAGATGCGAAAGGATGAGCATAAAAAAAAAGAAAAACAGTAAAAGAATATTTTACAGCAGGGTGATAGTGGGTGCAAAGTGAATTCTGCTGTTTTGAAGGCATTTCACATGGGCATGTAGACATTAATAGATTCCTTCCTCTTGCAGGACTTACTCATGAGTTTATTAGATTAAAATAAAAGGTCTGTGTACTGTGGGCAGTATCTTTGTATTACAAGTGTAGTGGTTAGAAGTGTTGGTAGAAGTACATTTTTCCATCAGTGCTGAAAATAACAGTGTTTATGTGTTGACTTTATAGCAAACAATATGATTAGGGTTTTTTTTTAACCTTCAGAGCTTTTAGAAACTTCTTCAAGGATCATTTTTTTCTCACTTCCTTGAAAATTTCCCCCCTTGAAAGCAGCTTTGCATAAGGGGCAAAAACTGTAGTTAAATATGACTGTATATTTCAGTGTTACACGAGTCCAAATGAGCCCTTAAGTTTGGCATTTCTCTGTGTTAAGGATGTCTGGAAATTAACTTTTGACACTGAGAAATCCCAAGTCCTGGTACTAATGGGTTAACAAATGACAGCTATTTGTATGAGCCCAAGGTGAGGAGAAATTGGGTGGGTGAATGGCATTGCTGTTTTCTGGTGCTGTTAAGAGATGAACAGATTTTTCCAACCATTGCAAAATCTGGAGTCCTCATGTGAGTTCTGTGTTTAATAACACTTGCTCTAGAAAACCTATATATGTACCAAAGCTGGCTTGTATTGAAATGTAAACTAGGAAGCCAGCCTGGTTTGAAAGCTCAACAAACAAATAGATCTTGCTCTACTTAGGAGTGTGGTTTCATGTTGGTACTTCAGGGTTGCTTGAGGATTCCTGCAATTCCTTACTTCTTCATGTGAAATGGCCTGTTCCATCCAGCTAAGACCAAGAGAGAGGCCAGAGTGGTGAAATAAATGCATAGTATAGCTTGGTGCTAAATGAATAAAGGAATTGCATGAAATAGCTTATGTCTTTTACTATCTTCCTTGGTGCCTGTCTCCCAGGGTTCTGGGAAGTGTTCAGATTATTTTCTTTCATATTGACAAAAAGATGCTGCAGGAAATTTTACTGATTACGCAGGATGCCAGAGCTGTGGGGCTTACAGAATTCCAGAACCCCTAGAGTGTATATCTATCATGGTTTTAGTTTGAATTCTGCACACACAGTGATCAGTGTGTTTCCCCCCTTTGCTCCTCCATCCACAACGTTTCATCAATCAGTCAGTAGGATTTTTCACACACTGGGTAAATAAAAAGCTGTGATAGAAGCACATAAACCATGGTAAAGGACATTCAGTAACAGAAAGGCTGCAAGGCAATGGTTGCCATGGTGGAAGGTGGCTGCAATATCCCATTTAAAAATGGATGAGCAGCGCCTAAAAAGTTTCCAGCAGTGGTCCTTGGAAGAAATGTGACACGGCCATATGCAATTTGCACCAAGGTGCATGTTAGATCTGAGAGTTCTTTCCCCAAAGCTCCAACCCCAGATCAGTCATATGGTTACTGAGCCTTGAACAGAAGTGTGGCTCTCACTGACCTTCAATGGATGTTGCAAGACTAAATTCACAGGCACTGCTCTGAAAGGGTAACTGTAGAACTTATATATGTTGAGGCTGGAGATAGCACATTCCCTGCTTCAGTACAAAGGTAGCTTTGCTATTAAAAAAAATTTAACATCAGCAAAATTTTCACTCTGCTAAATCCTTGATGAGTAATTTCTGCATTTGAGTCCTTGAAGTAAGGCATGGAATTATTCCTAAACAGCAAATAGAATAAAAAACAAATCAATGGTGTAAATGCCTCCTCCTTAGCTCTCACCTCTGTTTGACCATTGCCAGCCTGTTCATTTCTTACTGTCTAAAAAACATTGGTTTAGTCTGTATGCTGGCTGTGAGCCATTTCAAATTTTGGTTTCAATTAAAATGGATTTGGGGAATGGGGCAGAAGCTTGGCCAACAGTTGCTTCCTGCATTCAAGCTTACTCTTCTCTGTTGCTCTGTAGGGGAAGGGAGGGCATAAAATAAAATAAATGCAATCACTTGATGAGGCCTGTTTGAAACTGGCTGTTCCTTTGCAATTTGGTGTGTATGAAAATTCCTGGAGCTCGATGAAAGCTAGTGGCTGAAGTGTGGTAGAAGGGGACAGACATCAGCGGTCTGGAGACAACTGTTTCGAATTACTCATGTCGTTTCCCTGGTGTAAGTCTTGTGGTAGTTGCCCCCTGCTGCCTTTGTTTTGTCTTCAAAGGATGATTTAGAATAAAAGATCTATATGCCATGGCTACATGAAATGTAATGAGAAAGTAATACTTGTACAGCTCCGCGTGTAATAAAAAGAAATCAAGAGAGATTTTCTAGACGGAAAAAGATAAGCCCTATAAACTGAGTGACTTGGGGTGTTTCAGTATATGCTGTTAGATGTTTGGCTGCATGTGTGTGTTCTTTCAGCTTGCTGTCCCAGCTCTGTGCAGAGAGCTGGTATGGCAGACCTCAAGCGAACTGCACAATGACCACAAGATCTATTAAGGTACAAAGGCGCCTGGCCAGGTTTATTGTTGACGAGGCACGGTCCTATTATCCCACAGACTCTACAGGATCACTACTACATGTATGCCTGTTACAGTGGACCAGCACAGTGAATGGTGGGACTGTCTGTTCCTCCACCACCCAAGGCCAGACAAAGACACTCCTTCTGAGATGCCTCTTTATACCCCAATACAAACAAGTTATGTACTGCCCCTCTGACGTAGTTAGGTGCCACTCCCTGATGTGATTAATTACTGCCCCTTCAGACATAGCTAATCACTGCTCATTTACCTTATACCTGTTGGTTCAATCAAAACATCTCTATCTATCAGCGTGTTCCTGTTATCTTTGGAGAATGTGTTGGTATCAAGATGTTCTGGTACCATCCTTCTGGAATATGTATGCATGCATGGCCTGTACCTAGCACTTCTTAGGAACGTGTGTTTCTGCAATATCAGCCCTATTCTTGCCAGGTTCTGTGAGCAGGCCCTGCCTAGCTCACAGCCTGACTTTGCTTTATATTAGCAAACCTCTGACCGCTACTAGAGCCCAGGCCTCATACCAGGCCTCTAATACAAGGGCTTATGTTTCAGGCCCTCTTCCTACTACATACGCCACAGTCTTTCATTGTACCCAAACACGTCTTTCCCTTTTTATAATGGATCTAAGCATTATTTTTTTCTGAATAAAATCACCCTTGTCTGACAGTTCATTGTCACTGAGGCCATCTACAGAACTGTCGCTTCATACAGTAGCTTTGGTTTTCCATATTATTGTGACTGTCAACCATGTAGCTATAATGCAGATGCCTTTCAGTGCATTAGTGATTGATAGAGTCTAGGGTCATGTTTTCAAAGGCAGGAAAAGTGTACATATAGGCAACCACCCATATTTGTTGTACCTAAATACATACATGTGCAAACTGGGTAAACTGCACCCAAATATCTGCTAGCAGATGCATGAGATTGCCCTCAGCTGAGAAGCATGACATTTCCTCTGGCTGGATACTTGTGACAATAGGAGTATAGGTTGTTAAAACATTTATCTGGAGATAACATGACAGTGATATAGGTAACCATATAACTACCATGGTTTCTCATGGTCGCCATGCAGTTTATGTAAAATATCATGCAGCATTTTTCAGTAAATACGGGATGTAACTAATTTATTGCATTTTCACATCTCAGTCGCTTCAGGGACAAATTGGGTGGTGATGCAATAGTAGTTCAAATAAATAACTGCTGGGATTGGTACAGCACCAAGTCTTTTTGTGAGAAATATTTTCTGATGACAGAGCTGATGAAAGTGCTACAGCCATCAAACACTTACCAGCTATGAAAAGTATACTATATATGGTTATTGCTGTATATAGGGAGCATTTCTATCCCTTCTGTTATTCTTCATTGCTTATTTTTGTTCCCCATTTCATACCTCCTCTTTAGCATTTGAACCTTAAAGTTCAATCTGTTGTGCTGTTACATGTTTTTCAAAGGTGTTGGCGTGCACACACACACACACACACACAAAACCTGATACTGACGCACGGCAGTAGGAATTGCTATAAGAACAGCCATAATTGGACAGAGCAATGGTACATCTAGCTCACTATCCTGTCTTCCAACCGAAGCATCTGGCACTGGCCATTGTTGGATGACAGGATACTGGGCTAGATGGACCATTGGTCTGACCCAGTATGGCCGTTCTTATGGATTCCTGGATCCTCGTAACAATTACTTATATATCAGTGGCTTTCAACCTATGGTTGATGAAGGTAACTGATACTTGGACTTTAGTAAGGTGTTTGACTTGTACCCCGTGACATTCTGGTTAAAAATCAGATTAAATCTGATTAAAAATCAAATTATATAATATCAGTACACTTTAAATGGATTAAGAACTAGCTAACTGATCTCAAAAAATAGTTAATAGGGAATCATCATGAAATGGGGATATTTCTAGTGGGTTCCACAGGGATCAGTACTAGACTTTGACGCTATTCAACATCTTGAGCAACGATCTGGAAGTAAACCGGAAACCATTGCTGATATTGACACAGCGTTTGGGAGAGAGGTAACTAATGGTGGGGGACAGGTCACTGATGTAGAACAATTTGGACCATTCGGTAATCTGGGCCCATTCAAACAAAATACATTGACACAAATGCAAAGTTACATCTAGGAATAGAGAATGCAGGCCACACCTACAGAATGGGAGACTGTAACTCGACAGCTGCAACTCTGAAAAGGATCTACTGGTCATAGAAGACAAGCAGCTCAACATGAGCTCCCAATGCGATGCTGTGGTAAAAAGGCTAATGTGACTTTTGTACGTATAAACGGGAGCAGTGATGAGTAGGGAGGTGATTTTATTTCTGTATACAGCCTGGATGAGACTGACGCTGGATACTACTTACTGTTCTGGAGTCCACATTTTAAAAGGAATGCTGAAAAATTGGAGAGAGTGAAGTAAAGAGCTACCAAAATTATTAGAGGGCTGGAGAATATGCCTTACAATGAGAGACTTAAAGAGCTTAAACTGTCTGTAATCTTGCCTTAGACTTTAGTTCCTCCTGTGCCGCTGGCACATCAGGGAGTCCGGTCCTGCCACTGATTATGATCATTTCTGAGTTGTGGTAATTCTTCCCAGGTGATGCCAGTGCATTCAACATCCTCTGTCACTGTCTTCTGCCAGTTCTTCCTTATCCTTTCTTGCTTTCTCTTTCTTCCCTTGGGTTCCACTTATCAAAACAAAGATTGAGAGGTGACTTGATTTGTGTGTAAATACCTTCAGGGGAAGAAAATGCTGGATATTAAAGGGCTTTTTAATCTAGCAGAAAAAGGCAAAACACGAACCAATGGCTGGAAGCTGAAGCCAGACAAATTCAAATTTGGATGTCACGGTGTCTGCAAGTGGGTCAGAGCTGCAAGTGTCAGTCTCAGGTCAGACTCTCAGAAAACACAGCAGACACTCCAAACTGGTGGTATACTCTAGAATTAGATTTAACCAAACCAGCAACAAATGTGTGCACCTGGATCACTATACTAATTTACCATGGAGTCACAGCCAGTACCCGTAGACACTCCCACCTGTATTACCACCCAGATAAACTGGACTTAATGATAAACAGTTATTAAAACCAAAAATCATCACACTGGTTACTCCCAGTCCCAAAGGGCCAGTCACTTACCCCAGGTCAAGGTATACTTCAGATCTCACCAAAAACAACGCTGACACCAATGTCTTTAGTAAATTAAACTAAAGATTTATTAGCTAAAAAAGAGAAATGAGAGTTATTGAGAGGTTAAAGCAGGTAAATACAGGTGAATTAAAGTTTGTATGTCCAATATGATAGCAGAGGTGTAGTAATTTGCTGGTTTCCAATGGTTTCTCAGGGTTACCTAGAATGGCTCTAGGATCTCGGGATGCTCAGAACTCCAGCCTGTCAGAAGTCATCCAGAGATGAAAGATATTCATAAGAACACAAGAATGGCCATACTGGGTCAGACCAAAGTTCCATCAAGCCCAGTATCCTGTACTCTGACAGTGACCAATGGCAGATGCCCCAAGGGGAATGAACAGACAGGTTATCATCAAATGATCCATACCCTGTCACCCAATCCCAGCTTCTGGCAAACAGGCTAGCGACACCATTCCTGCCCATCCTGGCTAATAGCCATTGATGGACCTATCGTCCATTAATCTATCTAGCTCCCTTTTGAACCCCGTTATAATACTGGCCTTCACAACACCCTCTGGCAAGGAGTTCCAGAGTTTGACAGTGTGTTGCATGAAAAAACACTTTCTTGTGTTTGTTTTAAACCTGCTACCTATTAATTTCATTTGGTGTCCCCTTGTTCTTGTATTATGAGAAGGAGTAAATAACACTTCCTTATTTACTTTCTCTCTCTACCACTCACGATTTTATAGACCTCTATCATATCCCTCCTTAGCCATCTCTTTTCCAAGCTGAAAAGTCCCAGTCTTATTATTAATGAGGAGAGTCTTATTCATCTCTCCTCATATGCAGGGCTGCCGAGAGCGGGTTCGGGCCCCGGTGAAGATTTTTTTTCGGGCCCCCCAGCATGGGCAGACTGGCTAAACAGGGCCGACAAAGCCAGGGAAGCCGGGCCCCCTTTTGGACCGCCGGGCCCCGGTAATTTCCCCCCCTCCCTTGTAGGCCCTGCTCATGCGGAAGCCGTTCTATACCTCTAATCATTTTTGTTGCCCTTGTGGGTTTTGATGAGAAGCAGCTGCCGATTGGGCTGTGAATGTCTGTTTTTAAACACGAATGGACCCTTGCTTCAAAGTTAACATTCTACTTCCTGTGCATACACAAGTAATCCAGTTACAGTGATATAAATAATGGAATTGCCAGCCATTCATTACAATAGGAATAGGTAAGTAAAAAAATGACAGATAACATTCATTAATTTTCAGGAAGTCTACACATCAAGCAAATTCTCATCATAATGCTAACAGAAACCTCAGATGTAGGGTTATTTAAGCAAAGAGTATACATATATAATGCAAATTAACAGGTTACAGATATGTGAAGACAATAGCACTAACATTTCTTTGTACTATTCTAACAGACAAGTGAATTGGCTTGATCCCATTAGAGTGTCTCTTGGCATTCTTTTGATTTCTATCAGCACAAGTGAATGGGCGTGTGTCTACTACAGGGCGGCAAGCCACTGGGGGCGCTCTGCCAGTTGCCGCGAGGGCGGCAGGCAGGTTGCCTTCGGCAGCGTGCCTGCAGAGGGTCTGCTGGTCCCGCGGCTTTGGAGGACCTCCCGCAGGCGTGCCGAAGCCGCAGGACCAGCGGACCCTCCACAGGCAAGCCACCGAAGGCAGCCTGCCTGCCATGCTTGGGGCGGCAAAATGCCTAGAGCTGCCCGTGGTCTACTAGCCCACTTAACATATCTTTGGTATCCACACACAAGTGAATTGGTGTGCTTAACACTTCTTTGAGTTTTGACCTGAGCTAGCTAGCTGTCAGTGCCACATAGGAATTAGGCACCACTGGAACAAACTGCGAAGGAAAGTGGTGGATTCTTCATCTCTGGATGTTTTCAAATTGTGATTGGGTGGCTTTTTGAAAGATATGCTTAGCCAAATACAAGCTACTGGGCTCCGTACAGAAGGTAGTTGGGTGAAAGTGAACTGTCACTCGATTACAGACCTAAAAGTTGCAATATTACAACAAAAAAACTTCAAAAACAGACTCTGAGAGACTGCTGAATTGGAATTAATTTGCAAAATGGACACCATTAAATTAGGCTTAAATAAAGACTGGGAGTGGATGGGTCATTACACAAAGTAAAACTATTTCCCCATGTTTATTCCCCCCCCCCACACACACACACACTGTTCCTCACAACTTATTGTCAACTGCTGCAAATGGACCATTTTGGTTACCACTACAAAACGTTTTTTTCTCTCCTGCTGGTAATAGCTTACTTTAACTGATCACTCTCGTTAGAGTATGTATGGTAACACTTATTGTTTCATGTTCTCTGTGTGTGTGTGTGTGTGTGTGTGTGTGTATATATATATATATATATATATCTTCCTACTGTATTTTCCACTGCATGCACCCGATGAAGTGGGCTGTAGCCCACGAAAACTTATGCTCAAATAAATTTGTTAGTCTCTAAGGTGCCACAAGTGCTCCTGTTCTTTTTGCGGCTACAGACTAACACGGCTGCTACTCTGAAACCTGAAATTGGTGAACTGTGTTACCTAGGATGTCAGACTACATGATCTAATGCAGAGGTTCTCAGACTATGGTCCGTGGGCCACCAGTGGTCCGTGAGCTCCATTCAGGTGGTCCACGGATAGTTCCCTCTAAAGTGCACGCCTGGGCAGCTGCACACAAAAAAATGAAGGGCCACCCATCTAATTAGTGGAGCCACACAGGCGTGGCTCCAATAGTTAGGTGCCTGGACACTGGAGAAGACACACATGTAAGGTGAGGTGGTGACGTTGTGGGGAATAGGGGATAGGTGGGAGGGGGCAGTGGGATGAGACGAGGGGGTGAGGGGAATTTGGGACGTGCAGGGCTGTAGTGGCCAGAGAAAGAGGTGACTTTCCCCAGCTCCAGGGCTGCAGCTGCTGGAGAGAGATGTCCCTCCTTCCCAGCCTCAGCTCAGGGGCTGCTGTGGCGGGGAGAGACTCCCCCCTCCTTCCCAGCCCCAGCTCGGGAACTGCTGCAGCGGGGGAGACCCCTCCTCCTTCCCAGCCCCAGCTCGGGGGCTGCCGTGGCGGGGGAGATGGCACATCCATCGCATTAGAAAGGTAAGACTACTGATATTAAAATGTGAGCTGTGTGCTTTTATTTGTAGAACAAAAAAAGTTAATTAAGTTCTTTTTATATAGTACTTTTATCCAAATCACTTTACAGTAGTTAGCTAATGGTACAAACAGCATTTGGAAACATCATTAAGTGGTCCGTCGAGACCCTCAGCAATTTTCAAGTGGTCCGCGAAAAAAAAAAGTTTGAGAACCAGTGATCTAATGGTCTCTTCCGGCCTTAAAGTCATAGAATCATAGAACAGAATAATAGAATATCAGGGTTGGAAGGGACCTCAGGAGGTCATCTAGTCCAACCCCCTGCTCAAAGCAGGACCCCTGCTCAAAGCATAGTCAAGTCTATGACTTGATGAATGCGTAACAGTGGTAGATGCTATACAACTGCGTTTGCAGTCTTTGCATTTTTGGAATGATGGTGTATTTAAGATTACATATGCTGTGCTTTCTGTTATTAAGCACTTAACAGGATGAAGGGCTGCATTCATGTAAGATGTATGGGGAAATGACTTCAAATTCTGTGACTGGATTTTAATAAGAGCTGAATATTTTTGACTTTCACTTGATATGAATAAAGGAAATGTTAAGAATAGCCTTGTGTGAGGGCGTTATAAAAATAAGATCATAGCTGCTGAGGTCAGAAAGGAAGTTTCAATGCCACCATGTTCAATATTTCACAATAAATCATGTGCATTATGCCTTTTCATCCACTTTTCTGTGAAGGTACTGGCCACTCCAACAAGCAGAACATTTAGCTTGGTGGACCATTGATCTGATCCAGTACAACAATTCCTAGGTTGTTATGATTTTTGAGTTGTATTTAATGTCTGTCTTGATATTTTTTTTTCTTTCCCGAATATTAATTATTTGGGCCAGTGGCAATTTTTCATTTCTGACATTTATAAGAAACTAGAACAACATGTAAATATCACAAAATTCTTATGTATGAAGTACTTTCATGTGTGTGTGTGTGTGGGGTGGGGGACGGGAGTGCAGCGGGGCAGTCACCCCACTCTGGCTCAGAAAGGGTTAAAAGCCGGTCCTTGGAGAGGGCTGGGGCTGAAAGCAGCTGAGGGAGGCTGATTCGATAGGTAGCCACAGGTGTGGCCACACCCAATTAGTGGCCAGCTGGCCCTGATGAAAGGTCTGGGAGCTAGGTAGGTGGAGACTCACTTCACTGGTGGAGTGGGAAGGACCTGGCTGTGGGCCAGAGAGGGGTCCGAAAGTACTTTATTCCTTCCAAGGGCTCAGAATTCCTGTTTACACACCCAGCGCCAAACTGTCAGGTAGTAGATGCAGTTAACCAAAAGAACAAACACCAGTTTCCCCGCTCCACCCCTTCTGACAAGGACCGTAAGCGATTAGATCTGCTCAGACATAACATATACACTTCTTCCATGTTGCAGTTTTGCATTGCTAATTAGATCTGCTCAGATATAAGGTATACTCTTCTTCTATGTTGCAGTTTCTCATTGCTAATTATACAGCTGTTCTAGAAAAGTACACCCACAAAAATTACAATAAATTCATGGACTTTATTGATCACATTCCATAAGAAAAGAAACAATTTACAGCCATAGTTTCCAATGGACAAGTCATCTCCCACACTGCTCTTCAAGCTGCCCTTGATGTGGCCAATACTGCGGCACGGTCCACTACCACATCAGTCGTGATGCACCGAGGGTCATCGCTCTTGTCCTCTTTCTTTCCCCGGGAGGTCCAGAGTACCATTGAGGATCTCCCCTTCGTCAGTGACAAACTGTTTGCCTCTACCACATATGACGAACTCCACTCCATGAAGGACTCCAGGGCAACTCTCCGGTCTCTAGGAATTCAAACCCATACGACCAGAAGGCGACAATATAGAGATCAGCCTCACCAGCGACCATGCCCCACATACACCCAGCAATTCCATAGATCTCACGAGCAACAGCAACAAGAGCAACACCAGAGACCCAGGGTATGTCTACACTACGAAATTAACTCGATTTTATAGAAGTCGATTTTTAGAAATTGATTGTATACAGTCGATTGTGTATGTCCGTGGCTAGCATCAACTTACAGAATGGTGCACTGTGGGTAGCTCTCCCACAGTTCCCGCAGTCTTCGCCGCCCATTGGAATTCTGGGGGAGTAAGGGTAGACGTGTATGGTGTGCGGGGGAGGTTGAGGCAAATCGCCTGGCGTCCAATTTTGAGCAGCCAGACACCAGGGCAATTAGAAGAGCACAGCAAGGCATGCTGTGCATCAGAGTGGCTTTGAAAACCAGTTTCATGACTGGCCAGGCTACGGTGTGACAGTTGTGTGTGTTTCTCCTTGATGCAAACTCACCCCCTTTGTTGATTTTAATTTCCTGTAAGCCAACCACCCTCCCCCCTTCGAAATAAAGTCACTATTGTTTTGAAACCATGCATTTTTTCTTTATTAATTAAAAAAAATGAGATAACGGACCAGGTAGCCCGGGTGAGGTATGGGAGGAGGGAAGGACATGGCCACATTGCTTATTATAGCCACACTAAAAATCAAACTGTTTGAATGACAGCCTTCTGTTGCTTGGGCCATCCTCTGGAGTGGAGTGGCTGGGTTCCCGGAGCCTCTCCACTGTGTTCTTGGGCGTCTGGGTGAGGAGGCTATGGAACATGGGGAGGAGGGTAGGTGGTTATACAGTGGATGCAGCGGGGATCTGTGCTCTTACTGGCTTTCCTCAGCATCGCATTCTGCCTCCACTCTTTGCGCTCACATAATTCTTTCCTGGCCTTTGCCACTGAATGCTTCCATGCATTAAGCTGTGCCCTATCAGTGCGGGAGGACTGCATGAGCTCAGAAAACATGTCATCGCAAGTGCGTTTTTTTTCGCCTTCTAATCTGCGATAACCTCAGGGACGGAGATGATACGGGGAGTGTAGAAACATTCTACGCTCTATGATTCTGGGGGGACTGCATGGTCACCTGTGCTGCTGAATGCTGCTGAGTTCGCCAGGCTGACCAAACAGGAAATTAAATTCAAAAGTTCCAGGAGCTTTTCCTGTATACCTGGCTAGTGCATTGGAGTTCAAAGTGCTATCCAGAGCAGTCACACTGGAGCACTCTGGGATAGCTCCCAGAGGCCAGTACTATCAATTTGTGTCCACGCTACCCCAAAATTGACCCAGCAAGGTCGATTTTAGCGCCAATCCCCTCATTGGGGGAGGAGTACAAAAGTCGATTTTAAGAGCCCTTTAAGTCAATGGTACGAAGTTGGTTGTGTGGACGCATTCATTTTAAAATCAACCTAACGCAGCTAAATTCGACCTAACCCCGTAGTGTAGACCAGGCCCCAGATACCAATGCTGCTGTCCCAACTCCTCGGCAGCGTCTCAACCCCCTCTGACCAATAAGCAAATCTGAAGCCTTGGTCGAGGGTATAGAAAACAATATTCCCACTTCAGCGCTTACACCACCTGCCCCTATTTTTGGTCACTGCCTGTGCCCATTCTCCCATCAATTGCGACAAGTGGGCTTTAGAGGTCATCACAGTTGGCTATTCCATCCCTTTTCCTCCTCTCTCCCCCCCCTCCCTCCCCTCCCCTCTTTCTCTCAGAGTTTCTGACAAAAGGAGGAGGAGGAGCTGATTTGAGCATTGGCCTGCTAAACCTGCCAGGGTTTTGTGTTTCAATGGGAGGGGGGGGGGGGGGGATCTGGGAAAAAAATTGGTCCTTCCTGTTAGTGAAGGGGCTGGACCAATGACCTTTTCAAGGTCCTTCCAGATCTAGGGAGGAGATTGGTATATCTTGTTTTATTACCTATTACGAGATCATGCCACGGTAATTCTGCCCGCCCGTGCCACAACAGACAACCGTTCCATCTCTCTCCTCCAGAATGTCAATTCCCACCGATTTTGTTGCCTCCCCTCCTCAAACCTCCCATCAGCAACACACACGATTTTCAACCCCCCCCCCAACCTGCTTGGTTCTCACTCTCAGCCTCCCTACACTTCTCCCAAAATGAACTAGCATGCTCTGAACAGGTTCAAGAGCTCTGAAATATATAGCAGAACACACACACATCCACTACAACTCCAAAAAAGTGTAAGTGATTCACACATTCACACAATGGTGTTCTGCCTTCCTCTTCTTTCTGCTTTTTTCTCTTTTCTGCCCATACCTTTTATTTTAGCTTTTCTTTTTCTCTCCATAGTCCACTTAGCTTCTATTACAACTTTCATGACAAGATCGACGATCTTTTCTCACTCTTTGCTCCAATCACCACACGCTTTCTCAGACTCCACCCCCTATACCTACCCATTAAACCTCCTCCTCCCCTTCCAACTATTTTTCCTTTATCCACTTCAACAACCAAACAACCCCCCTGCCCATGCTCCCCCTTCTCTTCTACAAAAAACACTGACTGCATAGCATTCTCACTGCAGATCTGCCAGATGTGCAGGAGACATCATGGCAGCTCCAGCAAGACCCACCTACACTATTTTAAAGGACAACATTATCCTCCACCAACCCCATCCAAAATCCTCTTCAAATTGCACATCAAAATCCACATCAAATACCACAACACCTTCCTTTTTTCTTTCATACAAACTCTTTTGACTTTCTTGCACATCTCCATCTCACATACGGCTTTGTCCTTCTTTCTTGATAGATTCAAGCCCTTTAGTCTCTTCTCTTTCTTCTTTTCTCTCTTGCTTTGTCTCTCCAAAAGAGGCTCCAAAGAGACACTTTTTTCTACCCAGAGACTTCAGAAACTGATTTCTGATGAGTGCAGAAGAGCTAAAGTTACGCTCCAGCAGCTCCACCTCTGGACTCTCTCTGATAGGTGGCCCTGGCTACCGTCTCACTCTTCGCTTCTACTGGCTGACTGACATGGACTTCTGAGCCACTTTCTGAACACACATCACACACTGACTCACCTCTCTCTGATGAGGCCCTCTCTCTCTGATACACGATTAGCAGCCTCTGATACTTATCTACAACATACCCTCCCCCCCTACCTCCCTGAGATCAAAGAAGTTACTCAGCCTGTGCAGTAACTGTTGTTCTTCGAGATGAGTGTCCCTGTGGGTGCTGCACTACGCACCCTCATCCCCCTACTTCGGTGTTTGGGCGGCCTCCGTTGTAGAGAAGGAACTGAGGAGATTGTTCACGCACGCGTACTATTAAGGTACACTCAGAGTGGAGGCTCAGGCTCTGCATGTGCGCAACCGGTACGAGTACTGCTGTAAAAATCTCCGAGCGAAGGCACAGGTACGCACCAACACCTGGAGTGGAGCACCCAGAGGGACACTCATCTCGAAGAACTTCAGTTACTGCACAGGGTGAGTAACCTCCTCTCTTGCGGGGAGGGATTTTTTGGTCTATGTGTGAAAATTCAATAAAATATTAATGTTCAAAATGGGCCAGGGAGCCAATGTTTAAAATAATAAATTATGATAATTAACATCTCCAGTAGCAAAAAGGAAAGAAACGGGGAGTGAGGGAGGGGACCAAATGAAAGGTAAATAGATTTGAATTCTGGTATGTTTGATTTCCACCCCTCAAACCCTTCCACGTTGTATAGGTACGGTAACTGTCTCTTTATGGTAAGGAATCTGATAAGTTAGGTTGAGTATATTCCTTTAAGTTCTAGTAGAGAGCTGTGTGGCAAAGCAAAGATCTTCTTGTGCATCTCATGTTAAATCTATGAGCTATCTTGTTGTCCAAAAGATGCATAGTAAGTGAGTTACATAAATACAAGACGTTTCATTGGGAATAGGGAATTGTCACTTCAACAGTATCTTGGAACAGTACAGAGTATGGCAATGTGATTGAACTATGCTGCTCGTGTTGACTTATGTTCTGATGCTCATATGTCACTCTTACTATTTCTAGTTCCAACATTTAGTAACAAAAATAAAAGCATGGCACAAAATTTCTCCTGGTGTTACATACTTCAGTAATTTCTGCTGATGGAACTGCAGGAGGACTATTGCAGCTGAAGTCCAAGGTCTCTGAGAGTAGCTCAAGTATCGGCAATCTTTGGCACATGGCCTGCCAGGGTAAGCACCCTGGCGGGCCAGACTGGTTTGTTTACCTGCTGCGTCCGCAGGTTTGGCCGATCGCGGCCAGCACATCCCTCGTCCCGCACCGCTTCCCGCAGTCCCCATTGGCCTGTAGCGGCAAACCGTGGCCAGTGGGAGCTGCGATCAGCCGAACCTGCGGACGCAGCGGGTAAACAAACCAGCCCGGCCCGCAAGGGTGCTTACCCTGGCAGGCCACGTGCCAAAGGTTGCCGATCCCTGGAGTAGCTGAAAGAGCTTTCATATTCATTAAAACTATTTTAGAACAGCTTTTATTTGTGAGTGAACAATAGACTATATCGCCACATAAAAATTAAATTATAATTTGTGCTTTGATTAATACAGTAATGAAATAGATTTTCCTTTTTCTTTACCTGTCTTGTACTTTGCAGAGTTATAAAAGACAAAAACAATTGTCCCTCCCACTTTCTCTTTGGTTATCCTCACCTTAATTACACCCAGGCACCACATTGCGTTCCTGTTTGTTCTAGTTTGTTTTTGTAGTCCAGAAAGATTTAATCAGAATGTGTCCACTTTGATCTCTCTCTCTCAAAATATAAAGTGCAAATTCTTATGCTGCCTTTGGGGCTGAGGAGGAGCCCTAAGCAGCAGAGATGGTGTGCTTCTGCTGTGCAAGGGGACAGGAAGGCTTTTGTTTGATGTTCTGCAAAGTGCTTTGGGAATGGCGCAGAGCTCAGCATTCAAGGGGTGGAGGTGAGGGTGATGGTTCTGCTGATATGTGCATCATCCCATCTTGTCCCCCACACAAAAAGGTGGCACCCTGGACATTTGAGGACCCTTACAGTGGTAGCAGAGAGGTGGCTTTTAATCTGCTTTTAGATGTCAGCAATATTTGCCCCATGTCTACAGAGATTGGAGGTCAGCATCATGACTCAGGCTGTTAAGATAGTCAACCTGATAGCCTACAGTGAAAAACAAACAATTCACTATCTGGCTGTTATTTGAGACTGGAATTTATATTATTGTACAAAACATAGTGTCTTCTGAAGATAAATTAATTTGTTACACTGCTAATGTGTTTGTTTCCTAAAGAACAGACATTGCCTCAATGTTAACTCACCTCATTCAAAATCAAGAAGAACCACAAAAAATGCACAAAAGGAATCTAGGTTTAGTACTGGGCTGGCCCGACAATTTGCTCATAAATGAATAAGTTTCTACAATTAGGTAAATTATTTTGCCTTGTAAGAACAATTGATCATTTCTGAATAACACCATTGATGTGCCTGAAGGGAGTATTCAGTGCACCTGAAATGGGGACAAAAAAGTTTCTTTTCTTCACAAACTAAATTGCAGTCCCTAGGGGAAGGAAGGTAATCTTTAAGGTATTATTGGTTCTCAAGCAGGTGTTCAATCTTTGGGGATATGTGTTGTCTTGGGTCTAATGTTGAACAGATTTTTCCTACCAATTCAGTTTTTGTTGTTGGGGTTCTTTTAACACTTAAGAAGGTCTTCTTCTGTACATTACAGAAATTGGTATAAAAGTTGCTTTTTAAGTCAAATGCGGTTTCTGAGCTCCAAGGGCTGACAGCTGTTCTAGTTTTGCTTGGGGACATTTTCACAATGTGGATTAATCAATGTTATGAACTGGGTCCATGGGGTTTTGGGAATGTAATTGGTTTCAGATGACACTTTGCTAGTCAATCTGTGAAACAGGCGAATGTTGACACAGCTGAACAATTCCAGCTGTTTCCACTCGCCCCTTCTTCCCTCCCTGGACGCTACATCCTTTTTCCTCTCTCTCATCTCCCCTTTCTCACTGTGACTTTGCTAAACAAATTCATCTTCTTTTCTGGCATTTTTCTCTACTTTGGTTTCCCTTCTCCTTTCCCAGCATGCCTTCAAAAATATATGATTCTGGGAATGTTTTCTGACATCCACCTTTATCACTTTAATCTTTGTTTTGTTTTACAGCAGTTAACTGGTTGCTTTGTTGGAAGGAATACGATTAGATCTCTGAGTGTTGGAGGCAGGTATTTTTGTACTTCAAAAGTGGCTGAATAACCTTTTTCTATTTTTTTTTAATTTAAGGTGGATGATGAAAGAAATGGAAGGAAACGTACTGTATAGGGTATTTTATTGCTTCATTCAATGCTTTGCTGTTACCTCTTTACCAACCAGTCTAATGTCTGATTCCCTGAAGCAGAAGCAGACATGATTCTGTCAGGTGTCAGTCTTGTTGCTTGAGAGTTGTGTGACTAGTAGAAAGAACAGACCATATGTTCTGGGGTATTAGGGGTTGATACACTTTTGAGGGTGAGAGTCTTACATCGCTTTAGTGGTTTTCATTTTTAGGACTCTTTACTTTAACCCCACTTTCTTGCTCCACGCCACACATAGGTGATATTAACCCTAGATGTGCAATCCCACCCCTTCTTCCAGTCCTGGGTTTTCCAAGGGAGCAAGCCAGTCTTTAGTTAAGATGGGAAGTGAGTTAGAGAGTTGATGAAGCAGGGCAGTAAATGAAAGCTATGTCATATTGCAAGAACTGCAGGGGTGAAGGCACTTGCACCAACAGAGGCCATATCCTGTGTGGGGCCAGAAAGCTGTGTGAGAAAGTAGAGGAGAGCAAGGTGTGTGAGGCAGGTTAGTACAAGCCTCTAGACATTTTTAAAACAAGGAATTCCAGCAGTTTTTTAACTAGTTCCTGAAATGAATGGGGATTTAGTGGTCTTTGAGGATGGGTAGATATGGCTTTGCAGCTTTGTGTATGCAATAAGGCTGGCAGCAGCTTTCTTTGTATGGTGGAGTCTGGAGAACTGGGATTTGGGTGGCAGGGTGAGGCGGGAGCTATAACTATTCTTATATGCTCATGGTTTCATTAATGGCTGCAGTGATGGTGCTTTCTTTCATTATTTCACCGAGGCAAAGTCAGAAACCTCTAGAGAAAGGACATGTGCTCTCTCAATGTGTTTATATACTGCCTCCAATAGCAGATTGTTCTAATATAAAACTTAAATTAAAAATTTCCAAAATCTATTTTCTTCTGACAGGATTTAGCTCAGCTACATTATTAAAGTAGCAAAGAACACCTCCATATATAATACTGAAACTTGGTAAGCTGAGTATAGCACAGCATTTCTCAGTAAATAATTTAATGACTGATAAATTAGCATCCCTACTCCAACCTTATGAAACTCTACCTGAGAATAGGATCCTTTAGCCAGCTACTGTGGAAAATGAACAATATTTAAAACTTACAATAGGAAAACCGAGTTTGTATAAATGTCTTTGTGTGTGTATATGTGTATAAATATTAATTTATGGGAACATACAATCTATTGTGCATCCCAGGAGGAAAACTTAAGTACCACTGGTCTACATAAATGATGCGTGTGATAGGAATAATACCACATTAGAATTTTTTTTACAGTGTATACAGAAATATGCAAATCTGTGGACCACAAACCAAGAAATGTACATAATTGTACATTGACTTACGTCATTTTCATTTTCATCTGCATTCTTTAAGAACATTCTGTAAGAATTCCTCTCTATACAAAACACCAGTGCTGAGGAGGAAGGACGGTCTTTGGATTAGACACTGGGACTCTAGGAGGTTTGGGTTCAATTCCTGGTCCAGCCACGGGCTTCTTGGGTGATTTTGAGCAAGTCACTTCGCCTCTCTGTGCCTCAGTTCCCCATCTGTGAAATGGGTTGATAATGCCTTCCTTCTCCTCCTCTTTTGTCTGCCTGGACTGTATCAATAGTTCCTTTCCCAAGGATCTTAGTCTCTTACTAACAGTTTTTAAAAGTTTTTGCTGACTAAGCAGGAAGTGAAATGACTATTAATATTGTAGTATATTGAAAATGCATGACAGGGTGGTTTGTTAACATCACAATCAAACGTCTGCAACAGGCTACAGTGAAAATCCTGTAAATTTATCCTTTTTTTTTGTTTAATATTTAGAATGAGTTTTTTTTATATCTAGGTATAGACAACTGTTGAAGACATAAATGCATATCAAGTATTTGTGCACATTACTTAATACATAAGTATACTAACAACTCATCCTGTGGACTTATAGATTTTACACAAATTATATTCCAAAATATTTTGACAAATCCTGTACATACACTTTCTTTTCCTACCCCTCAGCCATACCAGGATTCAATTCAGTATCATCATTGTGCTTCCCCAACAGCAGAAAGTTGAGAGGGAAGATGAGTTGAAGATTAATCCTATGCTAAACTGGAAGGAAAGTTGGTAACGCTTCTTATGATTAAACAAAAGTAAATGTAATAAGAACATACATCATGCTCTTCACTCTATATACTTTTTCATCCTCATTTAGATGATCCATAAATGGTTCTTGTAGTTTCTTAACATAACCCCCTTCTGTTCTGCCTTATGTATACCGCTCTTTCATACCAAGTCATCCATAGAATTGGAGTTCTGGAGGTGCAGAAATAGAATGCAGGCAAACATTAAGTGGCAGGAGGTTCCATTCTACTCTATAATGCGGCCAAATGAATATCTTCTCACTTTGCTAAGTGGTTTATAATCTTTGTTTATAGTATTTTAACAAATGTCCTACTGTTTTTCTTTCTTAGCCCAATGAATTTAATTACTGGCTATTTTTGTGGTTAACCCCCCTCCCCCACACACACACACACTCTCTTAGAGTGGTGTATAATACAATGTTGTCAAGTGTCTAGCTTGACCATATTGATGTTACTAGTTAAATACAGCTGAAAGTAAAGTTTATCATACACTTGGTCTCATATTGCATTCTCTGGCATGCTGAGTGAAAAGTGGTCTCAGCAAAAGTACTTGCTGAAAGTACTCAGTCCTTTGAATAGATGAAGAAATATATGCTTTCATTCTCTTCACACAGCAGATCCTTGTTTTTTCTCAGTGAATCAGAGGCATAGAGTTTAAGGCGGGAAGGGACCACCAGATGTTCTAGGCTGACCTCCTGCATATCACAGGCCACCAAGACCCACACACTAATGCCAGCAACTGAAATTACACCAAAATATTACAGCACAAAGGAGTCTAGACTATGTCTGTGTGCCATGGCCAGAAAATAGGAGGGACCGAGGTGCACCGCAATGGCAGAGAATTGATTTGAAATATACCCCAATAATCCTGTCAAGCAATCTGTACCCACATGCTGCAGGGGAAGCTGAAAACCCCAAAGGTCACTGCCAGTCTGACCTGGGGGAAAATTCCTTCCTGACCCCACATATAGCCATCAGTTACACCTGGAGCGTTCGACCCATTGTGAATTACTGTTACCTGGCAAATTAGGAATTAAGTCAATGAACAATAATTCAAAGGCAAGAATAATACATCACCATATACTTGGGTTAATTTATTTTAACATACGTAGTTTAAATTTTTTATGATAATGCACAGCATTCTGTAGTATTTTCTGCAAATATAGCCTTAGACATCCCCAGAACTCTCTGCTGTTGAAGCTTTAAGAAGTCTGATACATCAAACAGACAAATACAACCAAAACCAGCTCTCAAGACATTTGCCAACCACAAACATGATGCCTTTGTTTGTATGTTGTATTCCTGACCTCTTGGTCAGTCTTCCCTGTTTAGACACTAGTCTCAAAGTCAGAGGACCCTCCTGCTCTGATGGAGCCTCATAGGAGCGAATGGGGCTCCTTGCAGGCATAGTAGGCCAAATTTTCAATAGAGGCTAGTGGTTTGGGTTGTCCAACATGACACATCCTCAAAGGGATTTGATTTTCAGAGGGCAGGTCCTCAGAGCTTTCTGACAATCAGGCTCCATTCAAAGTGTCTCAAGTTCGACAGTCAAAAGTGTGGAAACCAAAATCATTAAAGAAAATGAAAGCCAGAGATCTTTCCATTCACATCACCTGCCGGAGCAGGACCTTGCAGTGTATACTCTTTGGGGCTGCAACTGCATCTTACTATGTATTTTTATATCATCTAATATAATGGCACCTTGATTCTGAGTAAGGGCCTTTGGGCACCGTCACAGTGCTAATAATAATAGGAGGAGATGGGCAGAGACAGAGTGGAGTTATTTAAATCCAAGCCATTTAAATCCACTGGTTTTAATCATGATTTAAATCAGCAAGAAGGAAAGCTTGATTTCAACCATGAATTTAAATTGTGTTTTGCATTTGTGCTTTGGTTACGTTCCTAAAGAGATGTTGATTTTCGTTGATTGGTGACTATTAAAACATGTTGATTTGCAGGTTACATTTTTATTACGTTTGAAAATGGTGCATGGTGCATTTCTCATTTTACTAGTTAAATGTTAATTAGTTAATTTTTTACTTGTGATTTGTGTCATAGAATCATAGAACTTAAGATCAGAAGGGACCATTATGATCATCTAGTCTGACCTCCCGCAAAATGCAGGCCACAAAAGCTGACCCACCCACTCTTGAAATAATTCTCTCCCTTGACTCAGCTGTTGCAGTCCCCAAATCCTGGTTTAAAGACTTCAAGTAGCAGGTAATCGTCCAGCAAGCGACCCCTTCCCCATGCTGCGGAGGAAGGCGAAAAACCTCCAGGGCCACTGCCAATCTACCCTGGAGGAAAATTCCTTCCCGACCCCAAATATGGCGATCAGCTGAACCCCGAGCATGCGGGCAAGACTCTCCAGCCAGACACTCGGGAAAAAGACTTTCAATATCCCAACATTGACCTTCGGTACTAATTACCAGTGGCGGCACGTTGTTGACCTATTGACTAAATAGTGTTATCCTATCAAACCATTCCCTCCATAAACTTATCAAGCTTAAACTTAAAGCCAGAGAGGTCCTTCGCCCCCACTGTTTCCCTAGGTAGGCTGTTCCAGAATTTCACTCCCCTGATGGTTAGAAACCTTCGTCTAATTTCAAGCCTAAACTTCCCGACTGCCAGTTTATATCCATTTGTTCTCGTGTCCACATTAGTACTGAGCTGAAATAATTCCTCTCCCTCCCTGGTATTTATCTCTCTGATATATTTAAAGAGAGCAATCATATCTCCTCTCAACCTTCTTTTTGGTTAAGGAAAACAAACCGAGCTCCTCAAGTCTCTTTTCAACAGGCTTTCCATTCCTTGGATCATTTTAGTGGCCCTTCTTTGTACCCGTTTCAGTTTGAATTCATCCTTCTTAAACATGGGAGACCAAAACTGCACACAGTACTCCAAATGAGGTCTCACCAACGCCTTGTATAACGGGACTAGCACCTCCTTATCTCTACTAGAAATACCTCGCCTAATGCATCCCAAGACTGCATTAGCTTTTTTAACGGCCACATCACATTGCCGACTCATAGTCATCCTGCGATCAACCAGGACTCCGAGGTCCTTCTCCTCTTCCGTTACTTCCAACTGGTGCGTCCCCAGCTTATAACTAAAATTCCTGTTAGTCATCCCTAACTATATTAGCTAATCTCCAGTCAAACGGTACAACCCCCGAGTTCAGAGATTCATTAAAAATTATCGCTAACGGGCTTGCAATTTCACTCGCCAATTCCTTTAATATTCTAGGATGAAGATTATCCGGGCCGCCTGATTTACTACCGTTAAGCTGTTCAAGTTTGGCTTCTACCTCGGATACTGTAATTTCCAACCCCGTACCTTCATTCCCATCAGTCACTCTGCCACTATTCCTAAGCCCTTCATTATCCTTATTAAAGACCGAGGCAAAATATTCATTTAGATATTGTGCCATGCCTAGCTTATCCTTGATCTCCACTCCGCTTACAGTTTTAAGCGGTCCCACTTCTTCTTTCTTAGTTTTCTTCCTATTTATATGGCTAAAAAACCTTTTACTATTGGTATTAATTCCCTTCGCAAGGTCCATCTCTACCCGGCTTTTGGCTTTTCTCACTGCATCCCTACACCCCCTGACCTCAGTAAGGTAGGCTTCTTTGCTGATCCCTCCCATCTTCCACTCCCTGTACGCTTTCTGTTTTTTCTTAATCACCCCTCTGAGACGCTTGCTCATCCAGCTCGGTCTAAAATTGCTACCTACGAACCGTTTTCCCTTTCTCGGGATACAGGCCTCTGACAGCTCCTGCAACTTAAACCTGAAATAATCCCAGGCGTCTTCCGCCTTTAGATCCCTAAATATGTTAGTCCAATCCACTTCCCTAATTAAGGCGACTAGTTAGGGAAGTGGATTGGACTAACATATTTAGGGATCTAAAGGCGGAAGACTCTAAAGGTGTCAGGCTCTATTAGGATGAAAATTCAATTAAAGTGTACAAACCAGCATTTTTTTTTTTATTAAATAAAACTAACTTAAATGTTCTGGATACAAAAGAAAAAAATGTTTCTCAAAACATGTTTTGCATTTAAAACTAACTGATTTTGTAAACAAAGGACATATTATCTGTAGTTAGTAAATTGTTTTGTGTCTGATTTGTTTCTGGTCATGAAGCTTTTAGAACCAGTAGATCTTATCCTCACACATCTAGTTTTTATTCACAGATTGGAAGAGTAGAACAATCTTTCCTGCTTTTCAACTCCCAATTGGTTTCTTAACTTTGAGCGAGCTAGTCATTTAACTGAACTATCTAGATGAACTGAAATGAAGAAAATAGTCTCTTTGCACCTTGAGAAGAGGCTACTGCTGTGAAAAGCTAGTTTAGCACTTCAACAACTCTGGTTCCATATGCTTTAATCAGTGACTTCTACCAGTTCAGTGGTTTGACTGTATTTAGATCTTGGCAGCACACATGTACTGCTTAATATTATTTTTTTATCAAATTTAAATTATTTTGATAGATTATTGTAAATTTAGGCCATAACATAGGTTGCCAGTTTTAAATTTAATTTTAAATAGGTTTATTTCTTAAAAAAAAACTGTATTTAGTTTAAATAGAATAAAATTGATCTTTTAATTTAAATAGATTTTTATCCATTATAGCATGAGAACAGCTATAATGGCTGTATACAGATTAGTGAAAATTCTTGGTGTTTTAAACATAAGAGTGTATGGAGGCATCTGGAATGGTGTTTGGAGATAGTAAATTGTCTGTCTAATCACATATTTGTGCACCATTTACCCCTGTTCCTAAGATGTTACTCTTACCTTCTGTCTCTCCATGAGTTTTGCCTGAGTGAAGACTGTTGGACTGTCATACTTTTATGGTAAATCTATACTATAGATTTACTTTTATTTATTTTGAAGGCATATTCACAATATATTAACATTTCAAAATAATCCAGATGGAACCTTTTGCATATTAAGGAAGATGTTCTGTGTTGTCATGCACCTCACTTCAATCATTTATATCACTTCTTGTAAAGCAGTATGTCCCTATAGTTTACAATGAGCTGTCACAGCTAACATATACTACCTGTATCTTTGTAGATGACATGGATTTGCATAAGATTTGCATGTAGATACATAAATTCACGTACAATTTTTGCATGACATCTGCATCTGTTTAGTTGTGAGGGAAAATGTTCCTGTACTGACTTGTGTGTTACCAGTAATCAGGCTCATGATTATTGAGGTTGTGTTACTACACCACCCTACACAAATATCATACGTGTGCATTTTAAGGACTCTTGCATTTGAAAGTGGTAGAGGTATAATTTCAATGATTAGAAGGTGATGAAATGACAATCTTTTAACTGCAAAGAAAATGATACCAAGTTATGTGTTCAAGCGTCTTACCCATTGCATAAATAAAGAGGTTTAGCCATCTCGGGTTACCTAATACAACTTAGCCTGGGGCTGTACAGTTTGTAAAGCGATCTAAAAACAGTAATGGTAAAAAAAAAAAAAAGAGCATTAGAAGGAAGCAATCCTAATTCTTTTGTAAAGAGGCATTTCATTATTCACCCCACGTATTAAAGAACTTAGTGAATGCAGCAGCTTGATATTAGTTGACCTTTTTAAAAATTAGTGCATTTTTTTAAAGTGGATTCAAAAATTATTGTGTGAAAGAGTTGTAAGTATCCGTTCATTTACAATGTTTAGACTAAATATTGTGGCACCTTTTAATATGTAAAGAAAGGCTTTTTCATGTCTTCCCCTCCACCCCCTGCATCAGTGTTTAAAAAAAACAAACAGAAAAAAATACCAGAAACCGTTATTAGGCATCTCAGGAATTTTTGATCCCTAATATCAGAAAAGTCATTAGCTCCCCTTGGGTGCATGATGAATTATTAGAGAAACAAGGCGGGTGAGGTAATATCTTTTATTGGACCAACTTAAAAGATATTACCTCACCCACCTTGTGTCTCTAGTATTGGGGACCAACACAGGTACAACTAAACTGCACACCATGAAATAGTGGTGTTTTAGAGAGGAAAGGGTTCCTAATGATGCTGTTACTGCTTATGCAGCTCACACTGCATTTATCTTAAGCAGACTGTTATTCTGGGAGTTGGTAGTGCTCTCACTACTAGGTCACAAGGTCTTCTGCTCCCGTTTCCCAGCATTATTTGGGCTCTGTGCTGACCTGGTGCCATTCTGTGCTATTGGGCTCTGCCTTGTTAGTGCAGCTTTCAGGCAAGACATGGAACTGAATTCCCCTGGTGTTCTAGCCCAGAGTTTGCCAAAGGAAGACAGCGGGTGCTGGAGTTTCCCTATGAGTGGGAGTAGGTGGGGACCCAAATCAGCAGTCTCACATCACTTTGGTGTTGCTCTTGCTCAACATGGTCAGCACTGGAGGGTCATGAATGGGACACTGAACAGCTAGTTGCTCTGGTTACTTTACAGGAGGCATGGGCAGCCATATGTTTTAAGGCAGATGTTTCCCACAGGTGATGCAGGTGCCCATGGGAGCAGAGACTGACAACTTAGTCACTTCCTCTACTGCATCCTCAGTAGCAGACATCTTCTTTGGCTTCACAAGATTTTCTCCTGCTGCAAGCCCCTCTTCCCCTATAGTCCAAGGGGATGTGGCATGCTCACCTCAGTGAAGCCAGGCAAGGGTGAAGTGACTTGAAATCAAAACCAGCAGTAAGAACTCGCAAACCTTAAAATAGTCAGAGGAAGAGCCTAATCTTGCAGAGTTCCAAATACCCTCAGCAACATTGGAAGTGGGATTGCCAGGCATCTGGTTTTCAACTAGAAGGGCCAGTTGAAAAGGGACCCTGGCAGCTCCGGTCAGCACTGCTGACCGGGCTGCTAAAAGTTTGGTTGGCAGCGCAGCGGGACTAAGGCAGGCTCCCTGCCTGCCCTGCCTCTGTGCGGCTCCTGGAAGTGCCCGGCATGTCCGGCTCCATGTCACAGCCAGTGGGAGCTGCGGAGGCGGCGCCTGCAGGCATGGACAGCACACAGGGCCGCCTGGCCCCTTCACCTAAGAGCTGGATATGCCGGCCGCTTTGGAAGCCACCTGAGGTAAGCACCGCCTGTCCAGAACCTGCACCCCAACCCCCTTCCATGCCCTAACTCCCTCCCAGAGCCTGCACCCTCACCCTCTCCCGCACTCCAACCCCCTGCCCCAGCCCTGAGCCCCCTCCCACCACCAAACTCCCTCCCGGAGCCTGCACCCCCTCCTGCATCCCAACCCCCTGCCCCAGCCCTGAGACACCTCTTGCACCCCAAACCCCTCATCCCCAGCCCCACCCCAGAGCCCACAGCCCCAGGCAGAGCCCTCGCCCCCTCAAGCACCCCAACCCACAGCCCAGTGAAAGTGAGTGAGGGTGGGGGAGAGTAAGCGATGGTGTGAGCAGGCGTGGCTATTACCTTTTCTGAGCAATAGCAGAATGCAGGGCCTTGCCTGTCAGTATCCAATTTGGAACAGAAACTGGAGATGTCACATGTTTTTTTTAAGTGTAGTTTTTATATTTACAAAATGTACACAAGACTTGTTCCCTTGAACCACAGTGGTAATAAACTGAACATGATTTCAAGGATCAGGCACCACTGCTCTGTCTTCAGAAGCAGCTGTTTTGTCTCCCCCCTGGGCTTCACATAAATCTGACTGCTTAACGAACTCTGTGACATTTTCCTCCCTCAGCCCTTTCACATTTCACCTGGAAAACTCCTAGTCCAAGGCTGCTCACAGAGGCCACATGCCCTGGAAGAGTGAACCTACCCTCCTTTTGTGCAGCTGCTTTTCCATGCAAAGGAAGTTCAGCAAGGACGCTAAGCCACCACATAACACCCCTTAATGACTCTGTGTACGGTTACGGCATGGCATATTTAGCTCTTTCTGTTGAGAGTTTGAGTTTCATCCTCAGTGCTTATAGATCAATGGTCTGTAATGTGCAAGCCATTAGCACTTGCTTTTTTCCAAAAGGGTTTGGTTCTCTTGCTGATGTGGAAACTAAGGGCTTGTCTACACTACTGAGTTAGATACAGACTTACTACATTGCTCAGGGCTGTGACAAATATGGACAGTGCTGAAAGAATGCTTTCTGTTGCTGTAGTAAGTGTCTATACTACATACTACAGTAGCGCCGCTGCAGTGCCACGGATCTGCCACTGTAGCGTTTCTAGTGTAGACATATCCAAAGGCTTGATTTACACTTAAAAGTTAGGTCGACACATCTGTGTTGGTCAGGGATGTGAAAAATCCACAGCCATGACCAACACACCTATGCTGAGCCAATCCCCAGTGTAGAACACAACTGTATTGACGGAAGAATGCTTTGGTCAATGTAGCTAGTGTAATTTTTTTGGTATAGGTCGCATGTGCATTATGGGGTTATGCCGGCAAAGCCACAGAGACAAGTTATGCTAGTATAGTCCCCGTAGTGTAGACATGGCCTCAGATTTTAACATGACCAGATGGAGAATATTTATCTTTATTGTGTCTGCGTTTTAACGATCTCACCATCAAATTTAACATTTTCCTTCCTCCTCTTGTCTTATAAACCTGAAAAACAAAAATTGAGAGGAGATGTTCTGTTTGATGCAGAGGTTTTTAATGTGCAAACAATCATGTTCTTCCTATGCAGAGTGGTTTAAATCTTTTTGTATGGTAGATGAAACCATACCCTATAACTACTCTGCTGACACAAGTTGGTGCTTTTTGATCCAGATAAATGAAGCTCAAGGTAGGGGAATCACTATTGGTGGGAGGAAGTGGGGTAAGAATTAGCTACTTCCTCTAAGCACTTGCATCTCTGGCTAGCTTCTGAGCCCCCCTCTTGCTTCCTCTGTGTCTATTGTTAGTGGCTGCAAAAGAAACTTGAGAAATATATAATTTTTCCCCATAATGTGAGAGCTCATGGATCTTTTTATAAGCCAAGTTCAAATAGATTTGAGCGGATTCAGAAGAGAGACCAGTTAAAAATTATTTCCTTTTTCAAGAGGTTCACTTAGTTTCTCATGCTCTGGATTTGAGAAGGTGAGAAGTTGCCCCCTGTGGAGATTGCTGGCAGGCTATTTAAGATTTTATTTCATGAAGGAAGTTCAGATGTGGTGGAACCTGGATTATTCTGTGTGAAGGAAGCTATGCATAACTTGAAGGTAGCAGCAAATATAACGTGTCCCCTCCCCTAGCATGTTTCCCCCCCCCCCCATGTATTTAGTAGCAGATCGTAAATATTACTAGTCTGTATATGTTACAAACACCAGTGTCTCTTGAGGAAAGCTAGATTGGTATATTTGGCCAGGGAAAACAAAGCAGTAGTAAAACCCTAGTGTCACAGCTGGGTCCCTTTTCCCTCTGGAAGGACAACAGTCTGTTGTGGGCAGACGGAACCACTGATCCCACCTGCTCCTAAGCCAACTGGGTCGGGGCAGAGCCAGGTAACTGTTCTTAACAAAGGCATGCACCCAGATCCTGACCCCATGTCTGCCCCTCTTTCTGGGAATGTGGGGCTCTGCAGTCTGGCCACTGGAAAACCCAGAACACATGCCTCAGCCTTCCTGAGCCCTCAGTTGCTTACATACATTCCCTGTGAGTCCCACATTTCTGTGGGCACACAGAGCATCTCAATTAACCCCTTCAGGGACAATGTGGCAGGCTGGCAAGCAAAGAATTAGCGGCTTAGCAAAGAAATTTCTTACCCACAGACATTTTACTTTTAAACAGCTATGGAGTGTTTGGAAAACAACAAACAGTCCTGAATGCACCCTTGTGAGTCTAATCTCACCGCACCTGAGAGTCCTGGGTTTGATCAGTGTCCATAGGTAGTCCTTCATTCCTTTCCTCCATGGTGGAGGCCTAGTCTTCTGGCATGATGGTAGTAATTTGTCCCATTTCCACAGAGAACCCCTTTCCTTCATGGGCAGCGGGTATCATAGGCTGGGGGACACTCTGCCTCCCCAAACAGCCAGGCATGGCCCTGCCCACGCTCCACCCCAGCCCCACCCTGCTTCCTGCTTGGCATGGCTCCACTAGTCTCCGTGGCCCCAGCTCAGGCCATGCCTGTGCCACCCACCCTCCTGGCGCTCCGGGGCTGGGGAGCTGGGGCCGCGCCACCTGCCCTCCTGACACTCTGGGGCTGAGCAGGGAAGGCTGGGGTTGCTCTGGGGCTGGGGCCAGTAGCCTGGGGCCCTCTGGGCTTCTGTGGGGGCACAGAAGGGGCAGGGCCTTGGGAGGAAGGGGCGGGGCTGGGGGCTAGCCTTCCGCAGGCAGTGGTTCATGTGCTGCCCATGCCTTCCTTATTTATTGTCTCTTACCACTTTGGTCAGGTAACCAGCAGGAAAAATTGCAGATCTCCAGCCATGTGCTCTAGCTGGGGAATTCCAGTTCCTGTGCAGAAAATTCATTGCTGGGGTGGGAGGTTGTTATTTGATTGTTGAGAGACAATCCAGAGTTGATGACCCTAGACTGATCTCTCTCATTTTCTCAGACATATTTATTATACTAAGTGTCAAGCTGCTGCTGGAAACTGAGTTTACTAACTTTCAGTGGAGATTTCAGTACAGCAAGAGGGTAGTAATTATTTCAGAAGATGACATTGAGAGTATTGAAGGGAAGGGAATATTGATATATTTATAGTGATCCCTGTAATTAAACCTGTCTGAACCATTTTGCTTGACCTTCTGCAGTGATCTTGTGCACATGTAGTTGAAGTAGGTTTGTTAGTCTTTTTGTTTTTACTTGTGTTTGGCCAGATTCTGTTGTATGTTGCATGGCAGTGTTTTGTCATGGTAATATTTAATGACAACATTGTCCTTGTGAAATTACCAAGTGTGATAACATTAAATCATCACATACGAAAAACATAGCTTTTTAAATGCCTTTATGAAATTGCATGCAGTCAGTCTCCAGTTTGATTTGATGTTTCTGATTTGGTAAAAGGCAGAACAATTGGTTAGCTTGAAAACTCCCATCAGTCTGGAAATCTGTCTTAGGTCCATTCTGGTCCTACAAAGCAAGGCATCCTTTGAAAAAGGTCATGTAGTTAAAGAAATAAAAATCAGGAAGATAGACTGAATAATAGGAAAGCAAAGGGACAGTGTGGGGAAAAAAGGAACAGAAAACTAACATCTGTTCTAGACTTGATTTTACAACTGTATGGTACTATTTAGCATTAAATGTGGTATCCAGGGGAAAATATTAATTAGTAATTGACAATCCAGTGCAATAAAAAGACCACTGACTTACAAAAATTATACATAGATGAAAATTACCTAACTGTGTTTGGAAATTTTTACTACAAGTGAGATAGTAATGTCCTGTGTCTGATTTGCATGGTGCAAGCATCATAACTGCAACTATGCAAAACGTTTGCAACCAAAGTAGAGATGAACCTAAATCAGAACATTGGAATGGATCTGCCCTGAACTTTGTGGAAGCTGGATTTGTATCCAGACTCCTATCTTTATTTGAAGCTTTCTTGCATTAATGCACCTTCCATCTTAAGCCAGTGACAGTTAAGGAAACAAAATAAAGGTACAGTAATGGTCATTTCTGAGAATGGATTGAGAATATTCCAAACTGTTAGGCTATCAGGGAGAGACTTTTGAATCACATTATTGTGCCACAGTCTCCTCTTCAGAGGAGGGTATCTTTATTTTTTACTTTTATTTTTTTGTTTATTGCATAACTTTAACTAAAGGTATGTCTAAGGCTTTGAAGCTAAAGAGAGAGACTAAATGGTACCAGTTACATTTTAATGTATTCTGGCCTGACAGTGAGAAATAATATCCTTTGCCTTTTATCCAGAATTTCCCTTTTCACTTGTGTATTAACCCTCCCCCGCCCCCCAGCAGTAACGAAGTGTAAAAGATTAAATTAAATCCTAGTTAGAATGACTTTGCTTTAAATAGTGGAATATCTCAGATCTCATTCTTTTTCTTTTTTTTCTCTCTCTGTCTAGTCTACAGAGACTTGGCAGTTTCAGGTACCCTTGGGTGTTCAAAGGTAGATCAGACTGTGTCAGGGCTGCCTTTGATGTTTTTACCTCCAAAAATGTCATATAACAACCTGCTCTGTTATTTCACATTAAATGTGAAAGAGTCACTAAAAGGTTAATTTCAACTCCTGTTGAGTTTTATTCCATTAAAGTCGATGCCTTTTCAAGGATGCACCCAGAAAATTATTGGAAGAAAGAGAGGAGGGGTTAGTTGTAAGTTTCCACTGCGTATAAACAGACACACGACAATCCCCAGGCATACACACAATACTCTCAAAAGCCCAGGCCACCAACGCATGCATATTCTGTCCTACCCAATAGCAGCACTCACAAACACCACCCCACATCACCCCCACCAGTATGGCCAGCATGCATGACTGACCAATGGCGCATGCTACCCTATTGCCCCACATTCCCCATCAACACATGAACACTCACGACCATTGCCATTACCTCATCAACATGCTGACAGCCCCGTGCCTAAGAGGGCCCCGTGCCCAGTGAGAATCCCTTTCCTGGCTAGAGGCGCCTTTTTAATTTTTACCTACCTGGCGGTGCTTCAGGTCTTCAGCGGCACTTTGGCGGCGGGTCCTTCGCTCGCTCCGGGTCTTGGGCAGCACTTCGGCAGCGGGTCCTTCAGTGTCACCGAAGACCTGGAGCGAGTGAAGGACCTGCCGCCGAAGTGCCGCCGAAGACTCTGAGCACCGCCTGGTGAGTACAAGCCCCACGTGTTTTTTTACATGTGTGGGGGTTTTTTTTGTTTGTTTGTTTTTAGTCATCCCAGCTGGGGCCCCATCGAAACTGTTCAAATTGGGCCCCGCACTTCCTAAAGCCGGCCCTGCGATAGTGACATCAAAGCTCCCACAGCCGAACTCAGGAGCACGCCACCCACCATCACACTCTCGCTTGTCACTGCTGCACACCTGCACTCTTAAGTGCATGGAACCATGTACCCTTGTCACCACCACCTCATGCCATCCCTCCCTCTACCCCATATCTTGCATTCTATACTGAGGGGAGACTCAGAGGGCATTTGCAGGAACACTCATTTGTGAGGCTGAACAGAACTTTGTTTCAATAGGACTGAAACAATCACTTACAGTAACGTGTCCTGGTACATCTTTTGCTTCTTCAGCTTGGTCTCTCCTTTCGCTACAGAGTTTGGCTTGGCCTCGATTTGCCCACAACCTCCCTGTTTACTTCACTCACTGACTGAATATGATATCTGGATTACAAAAAAACGTATTATAAATCCCTACTGCACTGTTCATCACTTAGTTTGTTTTCTTTTTTAACCATTATATAGGACCAAGACAAAAAAGTATTTTGTTTTCTGCTGTGAAAGCCAGCAGATATTGCACAAATTAACACCACACTTTTTTTTTGTATGGTTTATGGACCATTAGTGGCTCTTCCTGAAGCACTTTGAGAACCAGCCAGGTTATGAGGGAGTAGGAGAAAAACTTTATCCGTTAGATGATTATTTTTAAAAGGAGTGACCTTTGGAATGATTAGATTGGAGAACGGGTGTACTAAGAAACCCATAATGAAGATACTGGTGCACAGATAAAGCCATGTTAAGTTCCATCGTGGTCATCAGAAAAAAAACTCAACAAACCCACTAGTGTCAAAGAAAGGCAGGATAGATTTAATAGGAGAGGAGAATGTGGGCTAGACTGACAGTTTTAAAGATCTATCCTGCTTTTAAGTGTTGACTTGTACAAAGTTATTACAAATATGGGGAGTAATGTGACCATTTCTGCTATTCCAGTTTCCTTCCCATTATACTGAATCTGAGTAGACTTGTGAAGAAATGCTACATCTTCATACACAAACCATTCTATAGTTTTCATGGGCAAGTGGAATACAATAGATTCTGCTAAGGAACAATGCCTTTTCAAAAAATACATGCACTGGGAATGCAAAACATAAATTACAAAAGCAAATTTAATTTGAAAGCACTTTTTGTTGCAAAAATACATTTTCTGTCAATCAGACAGTATAATAGTATACTTAAAGGAGCGCTCTGAATGAATGGTTAAAGCATAATGTGCATATCCCATGCAAGATGCAGGTAATGCTTTGAAGTTGCATCGTGTTTTATTTTAACTCTTTCTAAAAGGATAAATGTATTTATATATTATCCTATATTAAAATAAAAAGTGCAGTTTAAGGCGCTTACAAATGGACAGGGTCCTTCCTGTCCCCCTCCCCCCAAAAAAGAAAAAAAACCCAAATCTGGGTATATACTTTGTGAACTTGATCTCTTGTTCTCTTGCTCTTTTCTGTACAAAACCATTCTGTAACAGAGCAGCAAAGAATCAAGTGATTCCAATGAGTGCCATCACAGTTATATCACATCAGGGGCAAGGGTTACCTGATTCATCAAGCTGTGTTTTTATGAATCCACCATGTTTCCTTTAGCTTTAATATATTGAGTGTCTCAATCACCAAGCTGTTGTGTTTTCCCATGTGAACCCTAAGCATATGAAAACAGAAGGTACATAGTTGAGACAACTTGTAATTTAATTGGGGTATGAAGCTGGAGGACAGAATGAACAATTGGGTGGTTTTGGTCAGCTTGAAATCAGGCTGCATTTCAGGCAGAACAAGAGGAAAAAAACAGATTTTTACTGGGATGAATTAGAAAAGCTTTGTGCCAAAATTCCCAGACGTATAAGTGACTTAGTAGCATAAGTCCCATTTTCAAAAGCAACCTAAGAGCCTAAATTCCATTGCAGGTCATTTGGATTTAGGCTTCTAAGGGTATGTCTATACCACAATGTAAGTGTAGGGTTAGTGGAACTCGAGTCAGAGGATTCTGGGTTAGAGAATCCAGGGCTTGAGTGTCTGCACTGATTGTCAACCATAGGTTAAGAATTTTCTAACCTGGTCTCAAACCCAGGGCTCCAAAGTCCACAGTGAAATACACAGACCCAAATCTAACCAACCACATCCCAGACTTCTTAGCACCCTCCCAAAATGTGGCCGCTTTGGTCCTTTATTCATCATTCACTGTGTGAAAACTTGACTGTCCAGAGGACAATGAAAGTCGGTCTGTAGGATTATGGAATATTTTTGGCAGATTCCAGCGCACAAATCCAGTGGGGTGCATCTATGCTGCAAAGCAATAGGGCTTGAACTCTGGATTCCAGCTTGACTCATGCTTGGACCCTCCACTCTCATGGAGTCCTGAGATCCTGGGTCTGAGCCCTGGGTTAGTACAACTTGTGTGTAAATGGAATGAGAGTTAGGCTTGAGCCTGAGTTCAAACCCTGGGTTTACACTACAGTGTAGACATACCCTAATTGCCTAAGTCACACACCTTTTTGGAAATTTGGCTCCTGGGTTTTCCTGTGGCTTAATCCGGTACACTGTGTGATCTCCTCCACTGTTGGTCACCTACATTCCCAACTTAGCCTACTACATTCCACTGAAATCAGTTGAAGAAAGAGGTCTATTCTGTTCGGTCCATTCAGCTGTTGAAATGGGGAGTTTTGCCTAGATGTATCTGGAAAATGTAATGGCATCCCAGGAGGTAGGTGTACTGTGAATACTCTCTAATGCTATTTTAAAATAACCAGTCTAAAAAAGGATTTGAAATAAATCAGCAAAAGAGCAAATTTTATTGTGCAAAAGAGTGAATTTTATTGTGCAAATGATAGCAGTTGTCGTGCACAATAGATGATGAAACTCATCAATTTAAAAATCATTTTTACCACTTCTGTCTAATAAAACTTATGTAGGTTTTGTGGGAAGATATAAAAATATGTACAGTAGCATATCTTTGCTATTTTACTCTTCGTCTGACAGTTAATAAAATACCTGCAAGTTCTAATTCTGAAAATTAATGGTCCAGTCTGTCACATTTATGATGACATATGTAGTAATGGCTGATCTTTTCAGTCTCATAGTACGAACAGTGTTAATTGCACTGATATAAACTTCGTTGATAGCGGTGCAAACAGTAATATTATTGCATGTACTCTTCTGTAATTTAGGACTGACAACGTCATGCCTAACTAGCCATCTTGCTTTTAAATTATTTGCAGATTGCTCAGTGAAGCTCTTGGCAGAGCAATAGCCTAATGCTATTGTAATTTCTGCTGAGGAGAAAATTAAGTCCTATTGGTCCTGTGCCCATCCTGCAAGAGGCTCACTGAGTGTTTAGAGAGTGAGTAGGAGAGATTCTGAGCATTTGGAAAAGCAACAAACCTTCTATTTAGACCACCCATGAAAAGGTTCTGTACTGCCAACTTTTATTTTTGCCTTTTCCTTGCCATCATACCACCATTTATATTGAGCTCTCATCAGATGGGTCAGTATTTGGATGCAGGACCTCCAGGGAATACCAAGTTGCTGCAGGAAGTGTAATGCTAATGAATCAACAAGTGGCGTTCTCTTCTTGTGAATCAGTGATGAATGCTCCAATATGTTGCTTGGAGGCACAGTAGTGCTGGATGGGTTTCTTTTAAATAATTAAAAACAAAGCCCTAACCAGTTCTGGCTACTAACCCTCACCTCCTCCCACTTACCCCCGAAAACTATGGCACTTCTCACAAGTGTTTGGATTGTTGATCCTGGTATTCTAACTTGTGTAGTGTCCTTCTGTTTGCCTGAAAACCTCACATTAAGGTCCAAGTGTGGGAAAAGTCAGTCTTCCCTTCCTGTCTTCACACTGTCATGTCATGGCTCTGTGCACTGTTAAACAGCTATTGTGTTCCACTCTAGTGCCGTTTGAAGTAATTCCTTTTCAGAAATAATTTAGACATGTGCCTCAGTTACAAAGTTAGAATCCAGATTTTGTATAGTTCAGGGTATTTATATGTGGGATTTTGGTTTAGTTGGTTACTTAGAGCCCAGCCCTGAAAATTCAGACCCATATATAAAGTCAAGGTGTTTTTAGATCCTGCATATTTATTTTGGATACATCTCTAATATAGTTTTTACTCTGTATCTCCTTGTAAAGCTCATTAGGATCCTTTGTAATGGGGCTATTTTTGATACGCACGGAGAAAAAAATGACTACCTATTGTGTTGTGTGTGAGAGAATCTCTGCAGGGTGTAAAGAGAATAAACCAAGTCATAAATAGGTGACTTACTTAGGGGAAAACATCCCCCTTTGTGAAGTAAGCAGAGCAACTTCCCTAGTGGTGTTAGCTTGATCCTGCCACCTTGTTTGTTTGTGTGACTGTGATTTGCCCTCCATATCTGCTTTTGATTTATTTGAAGCTCAAAGGCTATTCTGACTGCTGCAAAGATTCCCCCCTGTTGGGGAGTTTTAGCAGATTCTTGGTGCTGTTTGTTTAGTAGATTATGCATGTGGCTGTACAATATGTAAAGAAAATCTTTTGAGAATTGTCTTTTGCTGACACCTTTCTTGAGCTTCAATCTTTCTTTTTTCCAGAAGCTTATTTCCCAGTGTCTCCTAAAAACTTTTCTTCCACGAGATAATTTCCCCATAGGATCAGCCTGGATGATTCCTGCTGTTAATAGTAAACACTGCCACTGCTCAAGGGCTGAGAACTTCTAAATTCTAAATGTGCGTCAGGTATGCTAAACATTGGGTTCAGCACTGCAGTCTTATGAGTTTTCATTTTGGGATGAGAACAGTACATAACAAATATCACTAGGTGGCATAACCACCCTGGTGTACTACCCGTGTTAAACCGCACTTGTAACAATTGTTTGTGTCTTTGATTGTAGTCTGAAATAATTTCTGATCAAAAGATAGTATATTCTGGTCCTTTATAAAACTCTCTTAACAGAGAATCACTGGACTGACTCTACAATGGAAAAAAGCAAGTAGGCTAGTGTATGCAGTCATACGAAAGTTCTAGCTTTTTGAGCTCAACATATTTCTGTTAATACCTCACAAGCTAATGCAGAGAAAGTGCTGAGGAATAAATATTTTTCTTTCCTTTTCTTGCACACTTGAAAAAGCATTCTCCAACGATTTCTTGAAAAGGTCTTTCTACCAAAAGTTAGGTTTATTCTTTCTTTAAAATTATTAGGGAAAGTCTTGTACATTTCGAGCTGGCTATGAATTGTTTTCTTAGATTGAGGCCTTAGTGAAAATTTACTTATAATGAAAATAGTATTGAAAAATTTCTTCATGTGAAGATTGATTATGGCAGGAAATCCGCCTTTCTGAAACCTGGAGAGTGCTAAAAATACAGTATATAATATATGGTATGTGAAATGTGTATGGATCTAGATTACATTTACTTGATTTTTATTTAAATGTAATTTTTTAATCCTAAAACAGTACTTTATTTAGAAATATAGACTTGAATAAAATGAGGTATTTCTACTGTTTAAATATTTTCTCTGAAACATGATCCATATTGCAAGTATTTTTGCACCATAGCAAGAAGTTAGTTGTCTGAAAGAGTGCAACCAAGTTCACTTTTCAGATATGTGCACTCATCTCCCATATTCGTGAATAAGAACACAGTTTTGGCCTTGAGTTTACGATAAAGGTTTTGCAGTATTTGTTCACAAGTGAGTGACAAACTTTCAATTGAGTGGTGACAAAAATGAAATCTTGCACAAGTCATGCATTTAACACATCTGTTTGTTAGGGGGGCACATAAAAGATAAAACTGAAATATTTTAAACAAATCAACCTTTCAATACCTGATATTATGGAAACTGAAAGAATTATAAAAACTTACTTTTTACCTTTTGAAGTTAACTTTTTTTTACCTGGAGAGGAACAATAGGGTGGGTCAGCTTCATTTCAATCACTTTCACATTTTGGTTCTGTGCTCCTTACAATGCTTGTGAGTTTGGGTTACAACACTGTAGAGAATGTTTATATCCCTTTCTTTGAAACTATAACAAACAAACTTGCAACTCTTTTGTTGATATTAAAAAAAAGAAAGAAAGAAAGAAAGAAAGAAAGAAACTAAGCTAAGGACCTACATGCAATAGAAAGTATATCCCTTTGAGCTGATGAACTGGTTCTATGTGCACAGTGTCTTCCATCAAGGGAAATACTTATAAAGCTGTTCCCAGAATCTGATTGGCTAATTATGCGGAAATGGTGGAGCCTGTATTGTTGGAGGTGAAGGGGCGGGATTGCAAGCTCAGTTCAGCCCGTGTGTGAAGGTACATGATGGAGAGAGAATAACCTCTTCTTCATATTTAAGGTTGCAGCCACAGTCCCATTATAAGGCTGAACTGATTCCCCCTTATAACTCTGAAAAGAGGGGAAAGAAATCCTCATGCTTTCAAATACGTAGTGTTCAATGCTCACAGACAACTGGAACATTTTCTGAATGTCTCCATTAAATTTGAGCAAATGCTTCTTGATCTCCTTTTTGAAATATTTGCAGTGTCTAACATGTCTTCGTATTCCTCAATCAGCCAAACAAAATCAATTCACATGAGGAAATAGAACTTTAATCACATACTTAAATTTAAGCATGTGCGTAAGTGCTTTGCTGGAGTGGGTTGAGTCCATGGGTAGCTTTCAACACTGGATGATGCAAGAGGCAGTTTTCAAGGGTTGTGATAGTAAGATATTTAAGAGAGTGCCATTATTTGAAAACTAGACATGATTCTCAGTCAACTATAATAACAAAGGGGGGGGGAAATTGATGAGGGAGAATATTTCCATTATGGAGTTCAGAGCCCATCTCAATTACCTTTCAAAAGTGAAAGAAAATTTCAGGATCAGATGAAATGACTCTTCCTTTCAGCATGCTTCATCAAAGTGCTCCTTTGGCTTGGCATTCTCTAGATGGGTAGCAGAGGAACAGAGCTGAAAACTTGCCAGAGGTTACATAGGAATCATCTGACAGCTGGACACACAGTCCTGCTATACAATGTAGTAGATACATAGCTTAGCCAATACAGCACGTGAAAGTTGGTTCAAATCGCAATTGTAATATCCTAATTCTCACTGTTCTTTGTTTAGTGCTTTCAGATCTACAGATGAGAAAGCAGTAGATATGTGCAGGTCATTATTAGTAGTCTTTTTTTGTCTTCCGAGTGATGTAACCAACACTCAGGGAAGTTCAGGGACTTAGTAAGGACGCATTGCACCCTAATGAGCTAGGCATGGGCTATGGAATTAAGAACTGTGCATTCTAGTCTTGTGCTGAGACTTAAGCCCAGATCATAGAAATATTTGTTTGTGCTTATCTTTATGCAAGTTAATGGGATTACTAGTGTGTAAAGTTAAACATATGTGTGTTTTCAGGATTGGGGCATTAATTTGCTGAGACTTTTTACCAGTCTTTGGAAAGAAGATAGCTTGCGCTTTCCATGTGTGAGTGGCTAACACCTGTGTATTCATAGTGTAGCTGTCTTGGCAAGTGTACTCTGCTCTGGGAGCCATCATTAGTTTGGGCTGCATCAGTCACTGCTTTACTTTTTTTATAATCCACTGGCACATTCTGTCCAAAGATCGGGGCACAGTGCGGCCCCGATCTTGGTCAAACCCTCTGCACTATTGTAATAGTTATGATTAATAACAATACTTAATAAGGGTGATTGAACCTAAGATTGGTGATGGCAGCCTCATGCTGACAAGGAATATGAATGTTACAACAAACTTTTTGAAATAAAAGCCAGAGACGTTAACTAACTAACTCACTAACAAATGAAATTAGTTAACTTCATTGCCTTTTATTATCTAATTCTTCTTCAGAACTGAGTGCTAAGCATCCAACAAAGGTTCTTTGCCTGTCATTAGGAATGAAGAAATATATCTAAGTTTTTGTCAAAATATAGAGCATATGAGAGGTTTTCTGGATGGTTTTGGTCTCTTTAATCCAGATATCTGCTTTTAAAATAGTTTCAAAGTTCTTACATTGAAGAGACATAAAAGCAAACGGATGGGAATAACATTGTCAGTAGCGAGAACATTTGTAATGAGATGCTGGACAACAGAATGTGTACCTTTGATGTCAGAATAGATTAGGGATCTGAATACATTAATGTTCTTAGAATGTATTACTAATCAACTTGGAGGTCAGTTGGAGACATTTAAGATGAGCTGAGATCAATATTTGAGCTTACAATTAATATTTCTGTGTTATATTGTGTACAATATTTGTTTCTATTTCTTTGTGAGATTTACCTCCATAGGTACATTGGCACAGAAGTATATTTTATGTAGATTTTGTAAATCACTTAAGAAATAAATGGAAATGTGTGAATCTAGTGACCATTAAAGGTCTCATACTGATGGCTCAGACACTGGAGATCTTTCTATCCACAACTAGTAAAGGACTGGAAGTTTAATTCATGTAACTGCACACTTTCTACACATACATGTATTACTTATGAATTCTATAAAATAATTAAAATAGCATTAATTATATTGGGGGAGTGGCATTTATGACTGTCTATAACAAAGTTTCAGGCCATCTGGTCTTCCTAGCTAGTCATTAATATTCTGTGTCCAGAGAGCTGTTTCTTAACTAAACTAGAGACTGTCCCAGTGGAAGCCCCAAATCTGAGCACTTCTGAATTCAGTGAGCATTGGCTCCGAATCAGATTGTGAGTTTCTGACCCATCTCTAACTAAGTCATGAATATGAAGACCAGACCCCACACTAATCATAGGTTCTAGGGCTTCTGTGGGCTTCCCATATAGAAAAGGTTTAGTTGTTGAAGGGGATTTTTATGGCTCATGCTGGGACTGACATCACAGCCACCCATAGTACAGAACTGATGAAATGCTGAGCACTGCACATGCCAGCAGTTCCCTCCTGTCAGGCACTCTAATTAGAAGCAGGTTGGGTTCCTTGGCTGTGATGCACAGGAGGTTTGTGTAGGCAGAGGTTTGCTGAAATCAATATGTGAAAATAAAGACATCCGTAGGGAAAATGGTCTTCAGACCAGCTCTTCCCCATGCAGTATGGAGAACCTCTTACTTTGTTGGGTGTCTTCCTGCTCTCTCTGTAGTTGAATGTTCAAGCATATGTCTACAATAATAGATTTTTTTGTGTTGGTGCTTCCACTGGTGGTATATTGACCACCTAGTGGTCCTTTTTGCTATCTCATGTATGTCCCTTTTTAACGTGTCTTGAAAGCTGCCTCTATCTTACCAGTGTTCTGTCCAGTTTTCCCTATCTGATCATGCAAAGTAGCTTGCCAAGACCATGTACCAAGTCAGCGGGAGCTCAGAAATATAGACCAGGACTTCTAATTCCAGTCTCCAGTACTAACCACAGGTCTTGTTGTCGTCTCTAAGGAGGTGCAATTCTGGCAGCATGATTCCCACATTGAAGCTTAGTACCTTCCACAATGAGAATGAAAAATTACAGTGGCCTGAGGAAAAGCTCTGTTTTGGCTCGAAAGGTTGTCTCTCTCACCAACAGAAGTTGGTTCAATAAAAGACATCACCTCACCCACCTTGTCTCTCCCGCTCTCATGGAAAATTAAGAAAGAGACAGAGGAATTCATTTTGCAGTGCTCACCAGACAATCCAAGTGTTAAACACTCTTTAAAAATGATCCTGCTGGACAAGAAAGGCACTTGGATTGTCAGTTCAGTCTTGCCAGAGTGCAGTTGGTAAAAGGACAACTCCAAGTGCAACTAATCATCCCCTGCGTTTTGTTACAGCATCCCTGAGTGGGTGAGGGAAAAAGGGAGGTTATTCCAGATGAAGCAGCCTTTCTTCTTTCCTCTCTGCACTGAAGTGGTCAGGTTTAGGTGAGCCATCTGCTTCCACTTCTTACATTAAAAATTAGTGGGCCATGCCATGTAACACATCGCAAAACCCAGCTGGAGGAATCCTTGGAATGAAAATATACAAAAGCAGTTCTGTGTTCCCCGTGATGATTCGCCTTTGAGAGGCAGAATTACACACAAGCAAGTACAAAAATTCAGCATTAGCACATGTCCTGAGCCCAGTTGGTTTTGCTTTGACTTATAATGAACCTGTGAGGTTTGCTAAAGTTCAGCTAAATGTGACTCAAAGGAAAGGGTGCTGTAGAGGAGCCGACTCCCCCCTGCAGTGCCTCCTGCTGGTTACTTCCGGGAATTAGCTCATTCCAGCTCCGGAGCGCCCTCTGCAGGCCGGTGATCCGCCTGTCCTCCGGCCCCCGTGTCCCTCCCTGGACCCCGCGGGGTGCCCTTTTTACTTGGGGTGCTGCCCCCTGGCAGTACCCAACCAATCTGGGTCTCCCCTCCCTGGGGAACCCCCAACCCACTATCCCCACTTTGCCTCAGTTTTGGCTACTGCCCAGTCTCCATCTAGCCCCCGTTCACTGGGGCAGACTGCAGTATCAGCCACTCATCATAGGCAAAGGGGTTTGGACCTGCTGCTTTGGCCTACCCCTGGGCTGCCCTCTGCAACCCCCCAGTACCTGTTGGCCTTATGGTAGACCGCAGCCTGGGGCTTTCCAGGCTGGAGCTCCCCGGCTCCTCTGCCTTTCCCCAGCCCTGCTTCACTCAGGTACCCTGTGTCCAGCTCCCTGCAGCCAGGCCCATCTCCCTCTACAGCTAGAGAGAGACTCTCTGTCTGCCCCTGGCTTCTCTGCCTTTATAGGGCCAGCTGAGTCTGTTTGGGGCATGGCCCCAGCTGCAGCCACTTCCCCCAATCAGCCCAGCCTAAAAGCTGCTTTCTCCAGCCACAGCCCCTTCCCAGGGCTGTTTTTAACCCTTCAGGGCAGGAGTGGGGGTCCACCCCGTTACAGGTGCCAATTAGCTGTCCACAACCACCATCTCTTCATACATCCATTGACATTCTGTCATTTACCAAAGTTTTCTTTGTTAACCCTGGAAGTTACTCCTAGATGTCAAGCAACTCAGAGCTGTCTGGGAAGACAAGATGTTTTTATTTTTGTAGTGTTTCTCATGCCACAATTCCCACCTACAAGGCACAGGACACCTGCGTTAAGGCACCGATCCCCGTACTCATGGTACCATTCGGCCTCCCTCTAGAGATTGCCATGGCGCAGGTCACCTTCGTCTAGGCAGTCTCCCTGGCATTGATCCACTTGGTGCAGGATCATTCCTGGTCATGGCACTGTTCTCCAACTCCCTAGTACTGCTCTTCGGGCAGGCACTGATCCTCGCCCTCTCCTTACCGGTTGCCAACGAGGGTCAGTCGGCAGACTCAGGCCTCTACAGCTGTGCCCTGGTCACTGGAAGGGCCATGATCTGAGTTGGAGGGGGAGTTCAGCCCCTCACTAAGGAAAGGTATGGCTTCTGCAGTGGCAGCATGGCAGCAGAGACAGTTGCTTGCTTTGTGTCAGTACTGGAACCCGTGGGGTGTACCTGTTATGGTCATATCTGCTGTCAACGAGAAGGGCAGGCAGGGCAAGCCGGGTGGCACACCAAAAAATAAAGATGCCAAGAGGCTAGATTTGTTTGGTACAAAAAAAATTTCAACAGCCAGCTTGCAATTTCGGGTGTCTAGGCAGGTACATCTTCAACCTGTGGGACGCCATTAGCAAGTTAAAGGAGGCCCTTCCACAGGAGCACTTTAGTGGAGGAAGGCAGAGCAGTAGCGAAAGGCACCCTCTAGAAGGCCTGGGAAGGGATTCACATGTTAGTCCTTGGATAAAGGTATTCGGTCCGAGCAGGGCTTGTTGCAGTTGATCCTGGACTGCCTTCTGCATCTCAAGCTCCAAGGCCTGTCCCTTTCATCTATTAAAGTCCATTTGGCTGCTATTTTGGCCTTCCATCTGCTGCCTGAGGGCAGGTGGGTTTTCACCCAAGACATGACGGCCAGGTTCATCAAGGGCCTTGAGCGCCTCTACCCGCACGTCAGGGACCCTGTCCCTCCGTGGGACCTGAATCTTGTGTTGTCCCGACTCACAGGACATCCCCACCTCCACCCAGCCTTCGAGCCTCTGGCTTCCTGCTCTTTTCTCCTCCTTTCCTGGAAGGTTGCATTTTTGGTCTCAATAGTTTCAGCTCATAGGGTCCCATTATGCGCTTTTCCAGCAGGCCCGGGATGATGCTGGCTTCGGTAGAGCAGTGTTACAAGCTGCAAGACCGTGAATTCCAAGCCCACCTCTGAGGATACTGCTGGTGAGTCACCTAGAATGGAATCAACATGAGCAAGGACTCGAAGAAGAAAAAATGGTGACCTTTCTTTTTCGTAACTGTTGTTTTTCGAGATGTGTTGCTCATGTTCATTCCATTATCCCCGCCCCTCTGTCAGAGTTGCCGGCAAGAGGGAGCTGAGAGGGCGTAGGGTCGGTGGCACCTGATAAACTGATGCATGAGCGCGGCACTCAAGGGGGCGCCAGAGTCGACCCTACGGATACTGCTAAGGCAAAAATCTCCAACAACTGTGCACCTGGGCACGCAAAAATCTGGAATGGAATGGACATGAGTAACACATCTCAAAGAACAACAGTTAGGAAAAGGTATGTCACCATTTTTTCTTTTCTAGCTCACAACAGTTGCCTATCACTTTGGTGTGTGAGCTCTGAGAGGCACCTAGAAGGTTTACTTTGTACTAGTGAGCTCACTTTATTTCCCTCATAGTTTGTTAACCAGAATTATGAAAAATGTCTTCCAGCCATCAAACCTTCAGAGTGTGCAACTAAAAACCAAATCATATTTTGAGCATGTGTGATCTTCACTAAGTGAAATCTTTCTGTGGGGTATCTTTGAAACTCTTCATTCAGACTCCCTTTTATAATCTATCAAGGCAGTGGGTGGGGGAGAAAATATTTAACAACTAATTCAATAAACAGGTCATAAAAAGGTTACGTGAGACAGGAGAATAGAAGGAAAGAAAAACAGTAATGGCTCTGTTATATGCCTCCGTCCCAAATTACTGAGCTATCACCATCTCTTCCCAGACAGTGAGAGAGATAGAAATTAATTTCCTGTGGCTGACCAATTACACACATACTTTTGTACAAAACAAGTTTTGAGAAATAAATTATTTAAGACTGCTAGCAGCATTTCCTTTCCCTTCTCTCGCTGCAGCAAAGCTTGCTAGCTGTTGGCATCTATATCTCGGTTGATTTGGTCAGAACCCATCTGAAAATGACCAGCCTTACCCCGAAGCCTAAAAATAAAGAACCTCTCAAAAGCATCTTTAAAATTTTCAGTTGAAACACAGATTGTCTGGCTTCGATTTTGGAAAACAATTATAGGGATGCTCTTATATTGGCATTTCTGTTTCAACCTAAAGGGTCCTCAGCCTGGCTTCTAAAATTGTGTCCATCATATTTCATGTGTATAATTCTGGATTTGTGTTTGCAAAACACCTTTGTGTATGCAGATTGGGAGATTTGGGGTCTAGATACCTACATAGTGCATTGAACACAGACAGGACTGCGAGTCCAGAGACTGAGTTTGGTTTCCAGCTCAGCCACTAGCTTTGTGTATCTGCTACCTTGTTTATAATATGAGGATAATAATGCTTTACCCAGCCTTGTAATGTGCTTTGAGACTTGTGCAGTTTTGGGTTGGCACTTAAAGCTGCAAATCTACAGCTAACATTCACATCTTGCATATTTGAAAATCACACTTTCTAACACTAAAGAACTTCTTCAGTCGTTCTGTTGATGGCTAAATCTCTGCTCGCACTAACCAGTGCCTTTGGATAGACAGCATTCAAGTTTGTGCTTTTAGGTAGGTTTCTTGCAAGCACTGGGAGTGAAACAGAGCCAGAAAAACTCACCATAAAAAGTAAACGACTCCACATACTTTATAAATCTCTGCCAGCTCATCAGCATTGTTGTTTAGAGATGAGCCCATGCTGCAGAATTTGGATCCAGATCTAAACATTCCCAATGTTTGGGGGCATTTGAATCTGGGTTCCTGGTTGAGCTCAGAAAGAATGTATTAATATAGAATTAGGATAATTTAGTTAAAATAAGGGTATCATGCCAAGTGAGGAAGAATAAGAAGGTATTTAAGGATAACGCCTTCCTAGAAAATACAATTTGAGGTTATGTACTTTAAACTTCCGATATTGAGTCCAGAGAGGCCAAGCAGTATAGATGGGTAGGAAAGAACATATCTTAAGAAAAGATATGCAGAAAAAATCTGCAAGATTTAAACATAGGCTACATGTGAGGACCTGGAGGGAGGTCTGAGTTGAAGATGAGACCCAGGTTACAGGTCTCAGTGGCAAGCAGGGATGGTAGTGGTGGTCATAGTGGTCAAGAAAGAAGGTAGCAGAGAGGGACTAAGATGAAAAACCATGTTGAGCTGGAACTGGCAGCTAGACATCCACTGGGAGATGTCAGAGACAGAAGCTGGAATTTTACCTTGATCAGAAGGAGACAGGTTTGGAGTACACAGGTAGGTATATGAGTCATCAGCATAGAGATGGTAGTTGCACTTGTGTTTGTGGATGAGGCATGGAAGCCAGAGGAAGACAAAATGTCAAGTGGAGGAACATGGTCGACAGAGTTGTAGGCAGCTGACTGGCCAAGGGGGATGAGGATGGACTACTGGTTCTGAGCTTTTGGCCAGGAAGAGGTTATTAGAGACATTGGTGAGAGTGATTTCAGTGGAGTGCAAGGGGTGGATGGGGTCTAGGAGGAAATTGAAAGAGAGGAATTCCAGAGTATGAGTTTAAACCGTGTTGAATGACCATAGAAATGTCAGGGAGAAGGGAAAAGGGGTGGTAGTTTGAGAGGCAGAGGTGGCTTTTTAAAATGGGAAGGACTAAAGCATGCTTGTATAGTGAGGTGAAAGAGCCGAGAAGAGAGAATGGGATGGTAAGGAGACGAGTAAGGGAAATAATGAGATTTGGCACAAAGGAGATGGGATGGGATGGGAGTCACTAGGGCAAATTAAGGGGTTAGAAGAACAGAGAATAAACAACTGTAGTCTGTGATGGGGGGAAGAGAAGGTGAGGCAAGGGGAAGGTCATTTCATATTTTGTCAATTTTCTCTTGGAAGAAATGAACAAATTTCTGTGCAGAAAGAGAAGTGGAGGCAGGAGGAGGGGAGGGTTTCAGGGAATCAAGGGTGGCAAAAAGGTGGAGGGATTATGGGCACAGGATTCAGTTAAAGTTAGAGAAGTAGAGTTCTCTAGCTAGGAAGATGGCAGACCTGAAAGAAGAGAACACAAATTTATAGTGGAGGAAGTCAGCCTGGTCATGGGATTTCTGCTGAAGATGTTCCACAGTGGCAGAGCAAGAGTGAAGGAAACAGATTTCAGGGTTAGACAGGGCAGAGGGTTGGCAGGGTGGACCTTATGATGGGAGCAAGGGGCAAAAGTGTCAAACGTGGAGGAGATTGGCAACAACCATATCGGTGGAAGAAAGTAAGAAGGAACAGAGAGCAGACAAGAAGTCATATGTGCTGCCACAGTCAATTCACCTGTCCCTTTTATAATGGGGATGGGGAGGAAAGAAAACCCCAAAATTCTTTGCTCACTGGCCAAAAATGACTCTCCCTAAGAGTGGGCTAGTGGAATTTAGCAAGGTTTCCTGAACCTTAAAAGCTATGATATTATATGTTATATTTCTGCATGTGCATAGTTTCTAAAGTCTTTAGATTGTAATAAGTTGCAGTGTCAGGAACTATGAGTGCTATTCATTCTTAGGTGTTAATAACTGCTGTTGTGGCTCCTCACTCCAGATTCTTTATCTTCACTCGTTTACACTGCCGACAATGTGAATGCTGCACCTTTAAATCTTAGACCTGCAAGAGAAGTCGAGTAGATCTTGTTTCTAGATGTCAAAATGTTCTCTTCTGACCTGACCATTCCATGGAATAAGTTTGTTGAAAGTGTGACTGACTGACATAATGACTGATTGGCTGATAACAGCTGCTGACAGTGATTGATTGAGTGCAAAATTATCTGTTCTCGTTACTCTTGAAATTGAATTCAGATTGGTTCTATCATAGCGTTACCATGGAGATGGCAACCTGCTGTAGCAGGTGACTGTTGCTGGATTGTGCACTGTGATCGATACCTACTTCCTGTGCTGGTCTGGAGATGTTATTAAAAATTGGTTAGGTGAGAAAAAAGATACTTATTATTTTTAAGTTCATTCTGCTTTATTCTTTAGTGCCAAGCATTTAATTTAAAATGTAGAGTTTCACAAAGTTTGATTCGTGACTAAAAAGTTTGAGTAGAATTTAATAGTGTTGAAATGAAGAGGGCATATGGAAATTTAATAAGCTAACTTAATATTTAGTCAAAAAGCCGATAGGGTTTAATACAAAGGATGCCATCTTCTATATGTTTTTAATCTTCTATGGTTCTGTCATATGTTAAATTCAATAGGATGTTTAAAACAATATAGATTATCATTTTTAATCAATTTAATGGGGCAGGGGATAGCTCAGTGGTTTGAGCATTGGCCTGCTAAACCCAGGGGGTTGTGAGTTCAGTCCTCGAGAGGACCACCTAGGGATCTCAGGCAAAATCAGTACTTGAACCTGCTAGTGAAGGCAGCGGGCTGGACTCAATGTCCTTTCAGGGTCCCTTCCAGTTCTATGAGAGAGGTATATTTCCATATATTATTATTAATTATTTTTTAATTAATTCTCTTGGACTTTTCCATGAGTGTAAGTGACCTGGCTAGAAGTCAATGTGTCTAATTTGTAGTTAAGGGATATTTGTATGTTAATATAAAATGATCAAGTTACGGTAATATATTTGAACCTTTATCTATTTAACTTTCTACCAAGGATTTCAAAGTACTTGACAATTATTAGTTGATTATTCCTCACAACAGTTCCTGTAAGGTGCAGAAGATTATTATACCCATCTCACAGAAGACTAAAATGAGGCCCAAAGTTCTTGAGTGCATTTTTATAAGGAGACACCCACACTACAAATGCAGTATTCTAGTATCTAGGCAATCTTCACTTCAATTAATAACTGCCATTTTCCCCTGAAAAAGGAATAAAGCAATAAGTTAATTTACAAGCCAATAGAGATTTTGATATATAATTTCAATACAGTAAAGATCTTTGAGTGCCTGTTCCCCACAAGTTAACTCTGCTCACCTTAAATAAAAAAGGAAAATAAAAAGGGATGAGCATGTTTCCTCTGAGCAGTTGTCATCTGAATTAAAAAAAAAAAAAAAAAAAGCTTTTTATTAAATCTCCAGTACCTCATCCATGGTCCCTGCAGACTTAGTGTTATATCAATAAGTTCAGCCTCAGAGACCAAGGAATTAAAATCCATTCCTGAAGCTGATCATCTTTTTGACAGAACACATCACATTATCTCAGTGTTTTTTCTTTAAATTTTTTCTTTAAAAAGTTAGTCTTTCTGTAAAAGCATCTGGCTTGCTGAAATCTCAGAGCCATATAACTGATAGTGTGTTAACATATTTCTTTCCTTTAAGTAGGCATTTCTGTACCCTATGACAGTTATAAAAGAGGTTGTGGGAGTACAAGTTGTACGTTGATGACAGATAGACAAATAGTCTATATAAAGAAAGATCTGACCTGGTTCTTTGTCCAGAATGTGATCCAAGCTATATTTGAGTATCAAAATGCAAGGTTAACTTTTCTGCTTAAAAACCTGTGTGCTTTCCTGCTTTGTAGGAGATCAGAAGGGGAAATATACTTAAATATAATGCTAAATGCTTTTAATTGCAAGGAATTTATTGCAGCAAGTACTGATAATTATCACTATCTTCCATATATATCATTATATATCAGCTCTCTATGGATGGCCATGGCATTGTGTAAAGTTGCAAAAACGTAGCCTCTGCCTTAGAAGCCTACAATCTAAAGGTGCGAGTAGGTGCTGTACAGAATAAAGCAATAGAGAACAGTGTGTGCAAAGTAGGCTCTTGCAGCTGGAATGCTACAGGTGTGACTTCAGGAGTGTTTTCAAAGAGGAGTTAGGATACATTTATTGGAAGGTTAGTCCCAAGTGCAAGGGATATACACAGGACGATATGAAGTTGTGAATTGGTGAAGGAGCAACAGAGCAGTTGAAACAGAGCACGTGAGCCATGAAAACTTGCTGAGTCATCAAGTTCTTGTAACATTTTTGGCCATAATTTCTATCACCAAAGGCCACATACATTTCAGTTGACGATTCATGTTTCCGTCACTAAAAGATAAAATAAGATGTTGAGTGGGAGAGTCCAGAAACTTCCTTTCCCAACTAAATTAGTGCTCTTGGCTTTTTGTATTGACTTTCTGGAGTCTAGATCCTTATGTGGTGGAAGTCAGTGTAGCCCAGTTGGTGTCAGTGGTGCTGCACACTGGAGCTGAAGACTTGGTTTGGTGGTTGTTTAGTTCTACTCCTAAAGAGATGGTCCCAATCCAAAACAATGGGGTTCAATGTTTGGAAATTTGGAGTTAGAGCTGGGGTTTAGAATCTTAACCCAGATTCAGATTTTATAGGAGTTCCTTGTCCTGCTGGGCCAAACTAAAATCCCAGCTCCAAACACCACCAGTTGTTAGAGGTTTTAACTGCAAAATTAATTTTGTTGCTTGGGCCTAGCTAATTTATTAAAAAAAATTTAACAGCCCATCTCAACATTTTGCTTGTATCACTCTGCTCCTTGTATATAGCAATATCTCTGTCTAAAAACAGCTTCTATTTGGTATGCATGTTGTATTCTTTATAATGTCTGTAAGTACCTGTGTTGGCAATGGATAAACAGCTAGCAAGCTATCTGAAACATGCTATATTTTGCCAGGAAACGTACATTCAATCTGCCATTTGGTTCTTTGTAGCATTTTAATTAAGAACTCCAGTGAAGGTATTCGAAAAGTGAAAATCCTTTTTATTCTTTCTTTCTCTCAAAAAAAGAGACATACGACATTGTCAGAATATTTGCCAACAGATTTGGAAGCTTGTAGCTACTCTGACAGACCAGAACAATGGTCATTAAATGAGAAATAAATGCAGTAAAGTATGCATGCACATTCTCTATGACAGACGGAAGTGAAGAAAAATTAGCTGTTGTGAAAACAGTATTTTCAACTGTCCCAAGCTGACTTCAGATCTGGATATTACTTTCTGGGCTTATCTTTTATACTTTGCCTGGAAGTGAAATCTCCAGAAACAAATTTATAAGCGATGGCTTAACTACTTTATTTTTTCCTTACTAACTTGTTGTTCAGCACCATTCTTTACAGGGCACTCTGCCATCTGAAGTTCTTATCAACAGTTGACTTCGTTACAGAATATTTGCAAATCCATGTGATTAAAAAAACAGAGATGGACCCAAACCAAACCCTAGATCTGAGCACTCTTGGGGGTTAGGGAATTTTGCATTTAGATCTGAACTATATTTCTTTGGCACATCTTTAGTAAGCACTCTATATTCTGATTACAGGGCGGATATGCAGACTTCTGTATACATGGGGCTAAATTCTATCCTAAATTACATTGCAGTAATCTGAAGTTGGACTTCGAGCTGTTCCACTTTGTTGATGATCCGGTTACTCAGCCAAGGCATGAGAAATTTTAAAAATCTGTTTTACTAAGAAAAATTGAATGTACTCAACATTTCCTTCACTGTGAGTTATGTGTATGTGCATGTGTATAAATACAAACTTATGGTACACATACAATCTCTATCCTATCTATCTATAGTATGTACGTGTAAGCAGATCACAGGTATTGTCTGGAGTGTGATAGCTGTTGCCCCTCTGGTTTAAAAAGTGACCATTAACAATATTACTTATTAGAGTGCACATTTCACATCTCTCCCTAGTATTGTTTTCCACTAAAAGCCAGGAAGACAGTGAATATATATTCTGTTAAATCTTTTTGACTAAAAGTATAAGCTGTTAATGCTGGTTTTGCTGATGAAACGCTACATGGTGTTTAAAACCATGCATGATCCCATAAAAAGTCAAAGCAATGCATTTAAAGGGGAAATGAAATATATAGCACTCGGTGTGTGCTAAATGTACAGTATTGCAATATATTGTATTATAGAAGGTTTTCCTATAGAAAAGACACATTATGATCTGTACATAACAATCCAGATTAAAACTGGTTTAAAAATCAGTTAACAATTATTTCTGGCTTTGTACTAGTGTGGGCAGCTCCACGCATCTTCTGGAGTGTATCCGTCAATCAGTTTGCTGTACGTGTGACTAGCTATTTAAAGGCCCAGTTCTGCAAAACACTGAGTATCTCCAGATAAGGACCTTAATGGGGATTGGAGGAGTTCACTGCCTTGTATTTCAGGCTTTAAGTAAGTTCAGGTCTCAATGGCTTTACTGCAAGGCTCGGTTAATGTGTTGAAGTCTTCATGAATACTGTACTTGGATATTTGTTTGAGTAATGATTTTTTTATGGGGAAATAGGCAATGTGTTCTAGTGGATAGCCCCATGGAATGGGGCTCAGGAGAGCTTTTTTCTGCCCCCTGCTGGGCAAGTCATTTTGCTTCTCCGTGCCTCAGTTTTCCCAATTATAAAATGGAGATGATTCACTTATCTCCTCTTTGAAGCACTTTGAGATCTGCTAATGAAAAGAGCTAGATAAGAGCTAAGTATTATTCTTAGATTATTTATTTGTTTACTGCAAGACTCGAGGAGACTCCTACCACTGTTTTCTTTCATTAAAACCTATCTCCAAATCCTGGTGTCAAGGAAATGGGAAGACTATTTATATAACAATCACCCAAATGCAGCTGTGTATAGAACAGGATTTAATATGTTAGGCAACAGCTGTAATAGAGGTTTATGTTCCTTCAGTTTGTTCAGGAGGGCATGGCTGAGTGCCTGTTGTAGACAATGCTGTACTAGGTAGTGATTTTATAAATGGTGTATGGTCTTAACTTCAAGGGCATGGGGTCCTTTGGGGAATGCAATATTTATTGTTATTCCAAGGTTTGCAAGATGCAAGGCATATTAAATGCTCTTATTAGCCTGTTCTGCACAGTCAGAATTGCCAAGCTAGAAGCTTCCCTCTGTGTATTTGGAGCTTTGGGTGTTGCATCTGATGCCACAGTGTTTGCTTTAGATTTTTTATGACATTTTTGGCTAGTTTGTTTAATTATCTGTAAAGAGTTGGCACAATTGGTTATAGATGATGTGCGAGGCACTGTATGGATTCTCTTCTGAATTTTGTACTGTTACAAATGTTTGTTTTGTTAACCTCCCTATTAACTAAACTCTTCTTCCTGGATATGGAGTGTGCTAAGCCTGACAGCATGTATCTTACCTGAAGTGGTGTCCTTTTCCCACGGCACAAAAAGGATATTGCTTAAGGTAAAGGCTTTCCATGTGATCAGCTAGAAAATCATTTTCCTTCTGCAACTCTCTGTTTGTGGAGAAATGCTTCTTTCTACAACAGTGTCATAAACAGATAGTTAAGGGTTAATGTCTCTTTTACCTGTAAAGGGTTAAGAAGCTCAGTAAACCTGGCTGACACCTGACCAGAGGACCAATGAAGGGACAAGATACTTTCAAATCTTGTTGGAGGGAAGTCTTTGTTTGTGTTCTTTGTTTTGGGGGTTGTTCGCTCTCGGGACATGAGAGGGACCAGACGTCCATCCAGGCTCTCCAAATCTTTCTGAATCAGTCTCATGTTTCAAATTTGTAAGTACCTAGCCAGGAAGGCGTGTTAGTCTTCTGTTTGTTTTCTCAACCTGTAAATGTTTCTTTTGCTGGAAGGATTTTTACCTCTGTTTGCTGTAACTTTGAACCTGAGGCTAGAGGGGATTTCTCTGGCTATATAAATTTAAGTGCCCTGTAATACATTTTTCCATCCTGATTTTACAAAGATAAATTTTACTTTTTCTTTCTTTAATTAAAAGCTTTCTTTTTAAGAACCTGATTGATTTTCTTTGTTTTAAGATCCAAGGAGTTTGGGTCTGTGTAAAGCCTCTCAAGGCAACCCAGGGAGGGGAAAGTCTGGGGGGAAGAGGAGGGGGGAATGGTTAATTTCTCCTTGTGCTAAGATCTAAGGGATTTGGGTCTTGGGTTCCCCAGGGAAGGTTTGGGGGAATGGAAAGTGTACCAAAACACTATATTTTTGGTTGGTGGCAGCGCTATCAGGTCTAAGCTGGAAATTAAGCTTAGAAGGGTCCATGCAGGTCCCCACATTTGTACTCTAAAGTTCAGAGTGGGGAGGAAACCTTGACAAACAGCTAAATCAAATCTGATACCAAAGTTAAAAACAGCTGGAAAGAATATTTATAGTGCTTGGGAGAAATACAAAAATGTTGGTCATTAATTGAAATTAGAGACTTTTGTCACGCATGAAAAACTATAGTGGGCATAGACTATGCAGGATTTAGCATAAATTCTAGTATTTCTTTTAACTGTCTTCATGTGTTCTTGATTATGGGGTCCATCCCCATGGATTCATTTGGATAAAAAAAAAAGGTACTTTCATAAACTCTTCATAATGCCCTCTTCTTTCCTTTGAGCCTTTGATCATCAGTGAACTAATTAATAACATTGAAATGCAGAATGGCACTCATGCTCCTAATGTCAGCAATGGGATGAGAGTCTGAGCTTGATGCTGCATGGATTGAAGTCATTGGCAAAACTCTTGATAATTTCATTTTGAGCAAGATTTGGCCCAATTACACCAACTCCAGCCTTGATAGAACATCGTTTTAGCTGAGTCTCCGATGCAGTAAGCATGGTCTGTTATGAGGACTCTGTTCAAAGCACCAGCTCTTGAGATTGATAATCTTGGCCTTTCTCACTCTGTTTCTAACCTTCCTTTTTATGGAAGGTTGAGCTTGAATTTGGTTTGGACACAGCGTCCCAAACCTTTCGACAATTGTCCGGAACACTTTGGTCTGCAAAATGGTAGCTAAATCTGATTTGAACAGGCTTTCTCACAGTATTTTGTAACATTATTTATAATCTCACTTTAGTATATGACCATTTCATATACATGAATCGAATATTCTTAACATGCCTGTAAAGTGGGAGATTATAATTTGTTCCCATTCTAAGAAGGAGACTGACGATATATTTTCAAATTTAGTTGCCAAGTTAGGTGGCTTGATTTTCAGTGGTGTGGGCACCCAGCGCTCATGATGACTTCACTGTGTGTTCACATATAGTGTGCATGTTCAACCCCTCTGAAAATCAAACCATTTATTTAGGTGCCTAACTTAGAATCATAGAATATCACGGTTGGAAGAGACCTCAGGAGGTCATCTAGTCCAACCCCCTGCTCAAAGCAGTACCAGTCCCCAACTAAATCATCCTAGCCAGGGCTTTGTCAAGCCTGACCTTAAAAACCTCTAACCAAGGAGATTCCACCACCTCCCTAGGTAACTCATTCCAGTGCTTCACCACCCTCCTAGTGAAAACATTTTTCCTAATATCCAACCTAAACCTCCCCCACTGCAACTTGAGACCATTACTCCTTGTTCTGTCACTTAAAACTTACTTTAAAACACCTAAATTAAAAAAAATGTTGGCATAAGTAACTTGCCCTAATTCAAAGAGGAATCTGTAGCAGAGCAGGGAACAGAATTCCTGTCTCCTTGAGTCCAGTATGTATACCACAAGATCATCCCAAATTCCACCTCCTTTCCAGGCCCAAGCCCAGAAGTTCAGTGATAAGCTAAAATAATAAATAAAGATGTGTGTGGGGGGGGAGAATGGCCCTTTCTGAACTGCACAGTTCATTTGGTTCAGATCATAGTTTCTCTTCACCAGTTCAGCTAGCTTGTCGGAATGGAACGGTAGCAAAGCAAAATGACTTCTATTAATTTTTTTTAATCAGTAAAATTAAGCTGAGGGCCAACTGAAAGACTGTGGTTTTACTGAAATAACATATCTAATTAGCTTAGGGCTAAATAGCTAATGTCAGTCAAGGATTTTGAATTTATGGTTGGGCTTAATGTACAAAGCCCTTAAATATTCTGTCATAGTTAGCTATTTGAAGTTTAGGGACCTTATACAGCTGTATCTAAAAGGCAACCCCCTCCCCCCCAAAATACTTGAGATTTTACATTAATATTCCTAAATATTAGAACTCATGGTAGAGTTACTGAAGTTTTCTGAGTTATTCCTGAATAATACCGTATTATTTTTTGTGTAAGGATAGGAAGATTGAATCTTTTGGGATAGTTAATTTCTTCATTCTTCAGATCCTCACATACAAGCATTCAGTGTTGACATCAATTAAATCTTGCATAAAATCTAAAAAAAATACAGTATATAATATTATTGAAATTCTAATTATTGCAGTTTTCTGGTAGGATACAGCAAACGTAGAAGGCTGCATATATTTGGAGACTTAAAACCTTTTGAACTCTAGCTGTTGGATTTGTAATTTACGTAGCCGCTTTCTTTAACTTTATAAAATCTGGAGCCTCATGATTCAGGAGGGAGAAGCAAAACTGGACAATTTTAACAATGATGGATGTGTTGCTAGGGAGAAAAATTAAATGGCTGATAATAATTGTGGTAGCTTACAAAGAATGATGTTATTTACAAAAGCTCCATTTTGCATGTAATCAGATGTCTATTCCCATGAGTTCTGTCATAATTCATATTCCACTTTAATGTGTCTGGAAAATTTGATTCTTTCTGTACATGTATTATTTTTAGGATGTTATGTTTCCTTGGTGCATACACAATGAGCCCAAAATCCTGTAGGAATGTGTTTAATTTGAAAGTTTTATCCTCTGGGCCTGGTTAATTCAAATACAAGGCTATGAACATTGCTTTGGTGCCTTAAAGAATGCAGGAATGGCAAATTATGTGCACAGAGGCATCTGAGAACCAGTGTTTCTATGATGTGTTTAGTGAAAGGTGCTGGTTTTCTGAAGATCTCTTTTCTGCCTCTACTGAACTCACATATTTCCTATATTAATTCTCCAGCCTAATAAACGGAAGTTATCCGTGCTTTATAATTTCATCTCTAGCAGTCCCTTGGCATTATAGTGGTCCACTTCACAGGCATTCTTTTGTCCAGAGCAGTGGTACACATGATGGATGAATGTGCCGCCTTTGACCTGATAGCTAGTGAAACACATTGTCCATTATATATTTCTAAGGTTTTTAAAGATAAAAGAAGCATCTGAAATGTGGTCAATAATTTTTTTCATGCACTCTGTTTTTGAAAGATGCATGTTCACACATGCTGAGCAAGTCTCTTCCACCATTTCTTGGAGATGTAAACTCTGTGTTTGCCTCTGTGGAGCTGCTAACCAGCCAGAGAAATGAAAGGCATTTTTTTTAAATATCCTGCACAGCGTATGCAGGATGTTAGGACTGGCTTGGTCTGGGCTTATATGGTGACTCCATTTTTTTTTCTCATAGTAGTAGCAAAATAGCTATATGGGAACTATAGGCTAAGATGAAGAGGGAACAAGAAATTTAAAATAATTTTTAAATTGTACAGTGTGGTCAGAGAAATTGGGCAGTCACCAAAGACAATGGGAACTGAGTGTTAATTTTCAGAAGAGCACAAATACCAGTTGAATACCCAGATTATCCCAGATGTGTGCCATAATGTAGGAAAGGTGGTATTTGAAGTCAGCTGCTGGTCCGGAAAGGGAAAGGCCTCCAGGCCAGCCCATCTAGAAGACAGCTTCAGATACGTGTGTGGGGAGGGGGAATGGGGAGGAGCGTTTAGTTAGAAATGCCCAAGGCTCAGCATCATCCAGACATCACTGGGATGGCAAAGAGTGTGAGCACCAATTCCATGAGCTCCATCTCACTTTCCTCCAAAGATGTGGTGCAGATGGGGTGGATTCATACCCCTCCCATGAGCATAACTGGTGGGGCCTTCATTTTTCCTCCTGCAGG